>NW_006256547.1:13661661-13721627 GCF_000478725.1 Eutrema salsugineum | reverse complement strand
CCTGAGTAAAAGCGGTTTCTTTGGAGGCAAGTCAGGGGATAGATGGGTTTACAACTTCACGCTGATGCACAGGGACGGTACACAAGTTCTACTGCCTAACCGAGGCCTCACCATGCTTGATAAGCAGTGTAACATCTCCTTCTATGTCCTCAAGGATCAGTTGTACAACCCCTCTCTCGGCCCACCAATGCGCAAGTGCACCAAGACCATACCTAACAAGCCTCAGAACGAAAACGGCCCGGCCGGATGTGAGAATGAAGAAGAACGGCACCCTGAGAGAAGGATGGGAGCAGGCCGATATCATTTTGATCCATACGTGTGGGGTGAGCCTGAATACCACACCAAGAAGCTGTATTTGCGAGTGAACACTCTCAAAAAGTGGTGTAAGTGGCAAGACAAGACCATTCATGCTTTGGTGGACTGTGTAAGGCACCTGAAGAAGAAGGTAAAGCAGCTCACACGGCCATCTTCTCCGGACAAGAACTCAGCGACCTCAACCGCACCGGTTACACAAGAGGAGGTTGGGGAAAGCTCAAACGCAAGGAACCCGGAGTTTCCACCAGGCAAAGAGGATTGGATCGACCCTGCCTCGGCATTCTTACCTGAACCCTCAGATAGCAGCCCACCACGTCAATCCACACCCTCCTGCTCAACATCAAATCCCTCGTACTACTTGGGATCAGACCTCTCCGACTAAGGTATCGACTTCAAACCCTGTACATATGCATCTTGTGTATATCATTCTGCATTCGTTTAGTTTGTCTTTTTACTTCTCTCACACGCTTCTATAACACACGGGACTGTGTTGTTTAAGTGTGGGGGAGGAGCTTTGTGTTTTCTGATCTTGTTTTCTTTGTTCTTATTTGACTTTTGCATTCTTGAGTCTCATCTAGCTTTGTACATATGGTAAAACCGCATCATTCTAGTTGCATCTCGCATTTTAAGATCGAGTCTAGGTTGCATCATGTAGGATTGCATCAGTGCAAGGAGCAATGATAGATTTTTTCCTAGAGAGTAAATCACTCGAGAACTTGAACTAAATATGCTTGTGAAACTCATTCTGTGCTTGTAAAGCTTGAAACGATTTGAATCTGTGAAGCAAGTCTAAATTACACTCAACTCTAGTTAAGTGATAACCCTGAACTTGAATTATAAATATCTTTTGATGCATTGCTTGAATTGGCTTGTGGATACCGATATACATACTTGAGCTAGAATCATTGTTTTTACCACCCTCTTTCCTTAGCTCAAGTAGCTGAATCCGCATCATGGATCAGTTCCCTCACCTTGAACCCAACTTTCTTTCTAGCCAATGTTTGTGCGTGAATTGTAAGGCCACCTTGGACTGAACTTAGCAGAAAGTGTTAGGTTTAGAGCGACAAGGGCATGTCTCATTGAGTGTTATGTTCCAACATCGAGGAACTAAGAGTATTGGCGAGAAATAAGTGTGGGGGAAAAGATCTATTGGTGAGTGGAAAAAGGTGAGCTGAGTGGAAAAGAGAGTGTGGAAATAGCCAGGGGAATGAATGAAAATGGATTAAGTTTTGGATGTGAAAAGATAAGCTCTGAAATGAAAAGAAGCCAAAGGCTCAAGTGTCAAAAAGAGGCTATATGTTATGAAAGAAAAGAGCTGTGTGAATAAGTGAAAACCAAGGCTTGAAAATGAAAGAAAAAAAAAGCGAGTCCCCTAGAGAAAAGAAAACGATTGTGAAGAGTGAGGATTCTGAGAGGGTGAGCAAGTGAGAAAAGCTTTGAGTAGAGTGTGGGGTGTGATGAGTCTTGCCCTTGTATGCATCGGTTGCTTTTTACCTTTAGCATTCTGCCAAAGTTTGGTCGTTCATTGAGTGATCCCATTGTTGCATTGCACCCGCCTGAATATTGATGAGATCATTTTTATCTCATGACCTTACCCTAGCCAAGCCGGCCTATTTGAACATTGCATCATTTGATTCACCGGTTACGAGCTTAATGAATGTGAAAGAGTTGAGTGTGATAATGACTTGTGGAGATTCTGTGCTTTAATTGTGAAATATCTGAGTATGGCTTTGCATTGCATATTTGAGCATGAATCCGAGTTCTCCTTGTGATCACTTCTTTCTAAAAAGGAAATATGAGCTCCATCTGCATTACAACCTCTTTCTCTCATTTGTTCTCTTCGCTTGAGGACAAGCAAAGGACAAGTGTGGGGGAGTTGGTATGTCTAAATTTTACATCATTTAGAGTGCATTTTAGAGTCCTCATCATGTGTTTTCCCATGTAAATTGAGTCTTTAGGCATGAAAATAGGATTTAGGGCTTGCATTAGGTCCCAAAGAGTTTTGCATGTTTTGAGGTCTTTATCAGGTGCTTTGGGAGTCATTTGGAGCTTAAGAAGAGGAGCAGAGAAGAAGACGGTGAAGAAAACGGTCAAAAATGGTGAAAACCGCTTGGAGGAATTTCTCGGCCAAATCGCGTACCGGACGGACAGAAACCTCGGTCAAAATCCTTACCGATCGCTCATTACCGGCCAAAATCCTTACCGATCGTCCAACCTCGACCAAAAAGCTTACCGATCATTCAGCACCGACCAAAGTCCGTACCGATCGACCAAAGTCAGCCTGGGTCGAAGATCAGGCGTTAATACCGCGGGTTGAGTTTTGGCCGAGGCGAAAGAATTTTTACGACCAAAAAGCTCACCGCGGTACACAGCCCTCGGTCATTTTTCTTACCGCGGGAAGCTTTTCTCGACCAAAATCTGTCCTTGTCTGCGCAATTCAAAGATATGAAATCCGGGGAACCTTCCGGTCCGAATCAGTTGGCGGGGTCTTCAGCAAAGTTGGAGATAATCAAACAAAGATCCCAGAACAGTTGGAATCATCCAATTCGGACCAGTAGGGAGAAAGATACAGCTTCCGGAAGATGCACCAACATTACGCGCATCCGAGAAATGAACGGCGAAGTACAAAGGTCACGGCGGACGGAGCCTTTCCGGACCAAATCAGCTTGCCCGGTCTTCATAAAAGTTTGAGATCTGTGAAAGACCTTTTCAGAACAGTAGGGATCGCTCAATTCGGACGAGTGGTTTGAAAGATAAAGTCTCCGGAGTTCACATCGGTCCAAACAGCTTATTTTCCGGTGATTTCGATGCGGTTCAAAGATGTGAAATCCAGGAAGACTTCCACTACCCAAGCTCCGACGGTTTCTTCACCAAAGTTCGAGTTTATTGAGTCACCTTGACTATGGAACTGGTCTCAGAGCATTTGGAGTCGTAGGTCGAAAGTTACTGCCTCCGGAAGGCGACATGGTCGATACGGGCCCAAATATGTTGCGATACGCGCTAAGTGTTTCTTCAGGGCTCGGCATCATTACCTCGACATCGGCCAAGTCAAGGCTCATATTTTGGAAGTATCCTGAGCTAGGCCTCGTACTGATACCTCGGCACGTTGGGATCAAGGCATGCACACGTAAGAATGGAGCTGGAAACGACTAAGTGTTGAACATGCACCTCGGTGTAGCGACCTCGGCGTGCATGCCGGACCCTGTTCTCCTGAACCCCTCGACGTCCAAGCGCCTCAGCATTTTATGCCGAGGTCCATTGTCACAAGCCCAGAATCAAGAACAAAGCTGCTCAAGAACACACACGTGAAGATGGATCAAAGACTAGGGTTCATGCATGTTCTTGACGTGTTCTTCACGAGATCTTCATTTGGATCTGGACTCACGTGCGCTCCTCGACATGAAGACCTCGGCTTCACTCTCCGACACACCGTGGCACTCACCCATCAGCCCAAGAACGTGGTTCAGTACCCGGTTTGTTCCGGGCTGACCCGCGACACTTTACCTTTGCTATATATACATTTTGAGACTAAAAACCTAATCATCTTATCTCTTATCTGTTTTTAGCTTTAAGAACTTGCCTCTTTGGTAAAACTTGATCATTCTAATCCGATATCTCGTTTTTGCATCAGAAATCTTGTTCTTTCTTTATTTTCTTTTGTCATCTATCATTAAACTCCTCATCATGACTAGCTACACGTCTTGCAAAAGACTTAATGAGCTCGTATGATTAGTGAGTAGTCGTTTAAGCGGCTTTAGATGAGTAGATTAGGGTGCTTTCAAGGTAGATTAGTGGGTTTAGGTGTCTAGTCTTGCATGTTTCATTCCTTAACCGACGAGATCTCTAGGCTGGATCCAAGCACATCACTTGAGGTTCAGATCTGAGACATATCTCGCATCAAAAGTGTTTGTAGAAATGTCTGAACCACTCGGTTAAGGGTTTAAGAGTCTTTCATCGCGGGAGTGATAGTTTGTTCTCTTAAATGACATTTTTGAACTGATTCTTATTGCTGATTGATTCGATGCTTCTCAAAAGATATTTTTGGTATGAAGGAGAATCAGTTTAGATGCTTAATACTTTCATGAGAAGATTAACATGCCTTGAGTTCAAAGTTAAATGAAACCGCTTGATGTTTTGATTCATTAACCAACTAGTTGAACTTGGAAGCACCCGAGTCAAGTATCTCGTCTAAAGTCCCTTGCTTTATTACATATTATCATCATCTGAATCGTTTAGTTATTATTTGCATCCTGTCTCTGTTTAGATCTAATCATTTGCTTTACCTTTCATGCTTAGTCGTTTGTTACGTAGCTTAGTTCAAAACCTTCACCTTTTGTCTTGACTTAAATGAACAAACATCATAGTCTAGTGTCTCGTTGACTTGTCTGGATTGATACCTCTTTGTGCTACTTCGACAAAGGGGATTGATAGCCCTGAGACCTAAAAAGTCTTATCTATCAGAAAAACGCCCAGAAGAGGGTCTAAAACTCAAATTTGCAGACATAGTGAACTATCTTGCATGTGGGGTGGAGCCTCCTGAATTGGATGCTTACAAGAGGAAAAAGTTCTTCAGAGATGTCCAGAGATACTATTGGGATGAGCCCTACCTCTATGTTCTGAACAAGGATCAGCTTTACAGAAGGTGTCTTGCTGAAGAGGAGATGCAACCTGTGTTGCAAGAATGTCATGGTTCTGCTTTTGGAGGTCACATGGGGGCATTCAAAACTGTGGCAAAGGTTCTTCAAAGTGGGTTTTGGTGGCCTACAATGTTCAAAGATGCCCAGTTGGTGGTTTCAGCATGTGATGCCTGTCAGAGGCATGGGAACATATCTAAGAGAAGTGAGATGCCTCAAAACCCCATTCTAGAGGTTGAGATCTTTGATTGCTGGGGGATTGACTTTATGGGACCTTTCATTTCATCCTATGGAAATCAATACATACTTGTTGCTGTGGACTATGTGTCCAAATGGGTTGAGGCCATTGCTTCCCCTACCAATGATTCCAAGGTTGTAGTGAGGCTGTTCAAGAACATCATCTTCCCAAGGTTTGGAGTCCCAAGGGTTGTCATCTCTGATGGAGGATCCCATTTTTTGAACAAGACTCTGGAAGGTTTATTGAGAAAGCATGGAGTTAAACACAAGATAGCTACTCCATATCATCCTCAAACTAGTGGCCAGGTTGAAGTATCCAATAGACAGATCAAGGCCATTCTTGAGAGGACTGTTAGCTCAAGCAGAAAAGATTGGAGCAAAAGGCTAGATGATGCATTATGGGCTTACAGGACTGCCTTTAAAACTCCAATTGGAACATCACCATTCAGTTTGCTATATGGGAAGAGCTGCCACCTTCCTGTTGAGTTGAAGTACAAAGCTATGTGGGCTGTGAAGTTTCTAAACTTTGATATCAAGACAGCTCAAGAGAAAAGGATCATGCAACTTCATGAACTTGAGGAGATCAGGCTTGAAGCTTTTGAAAGCTCAAAAATCTATAAGGAGAAGACCAAGGCCCTGCATGACCAGAAGATTCTAAAAAGGGAGTTCAAGTCTGGTGATTTGGTCTTGCTTTTCAACTCCAGACTTAAGTTGTTTCCAGGAAAGCTTAAGTCTAGGTGGTCTGGACCTTTCAAAGTTCTTGAAGTGAGGCCTTATGGTGCCATTGTCTTGGAAGGGAAGAATGGTCAGGAATTTGTGGTGAATGGACAGAGAATCAAGCATTACTTAGTTTCACAAGGGAAGGAGGAAGCTACATCAGTTCCCCTTCTTGATCCACCAGCCTGTTAATCAGGTTCCCAAAGTCAAACTTAGAGACATTAAACAAAGTGCTCTTGGGAGACACCCCAAGCTTATCCTTTGTAAATATGCTTTTGATCTTCTGATTCTTTTCTTTTTTTTTTATGTTTTAGGATGTTTTGATGGGTCTGTTGAGTGTTTACAGGTGTTAGGTGTGAGTCTAAACCTTTGGAAAGTGAATGCAGAATGAAAAGAGATGAAGGAATGGAGACAAGCTTGTGCTCGGCTTTTGACATGGGGGCCGGCCACGGTCAAAAACAAGGCATGGCAAGTCTCCTTGTGCTGCCACTGGGAGATAATCACGGTCTCAAGGCCAGACCGTGGCAAAAGGAGGCATGTGTTCGGTGAATGCCACGGCCTTGTAACATGGAACCTAAGCGGCCGTGGCAAAAGAGAAAAGAAGAAAGGACTAGGCTCGGACAATGCCACGGTTGGGGTTGCCACGGGAAGGAGTCAGGCCGTGGCAAAGTACACAAAAATCACAAACGTTCGGTGATTGCCACGGTGGGAATGACACGAGACACACCAAGGCCGAGGCAAGAACAAAAGGGGACCAGGCAACATTCGGACAATGCCACGATTAGGTTGCCACGAGAGGAGTGCCACGGGATAAAGACTAGGCCGTGGCAAAGCAAAAGTGAAGCGGCCAAGGTTCGTTGTTTGCCACGGTCTACAAGACACGGGCTAAAAGCCTGACCGTGGCAAAGTTTTTGAGGGTTTGACCGAAGAGTGAGCACAGCCACGAGGGGTTTGCCACGGGGACACAATCATACCGTGGCAGGAAGAAAGAAGAAGGACAATGCTCGGGGTTTGCCACGGCCTGAAGACACGACCAAGTCGAGACCGCGGCAAAGAGGCAGCATCCTCGAGTGGTAGACACGGGCATGTGACACGGTCAAAGAGGCGCGATCCAAAATTTGAATTCCAGTTGACCGTACGGACGTTGACCGGTCAACAGACGCGCCAGGCCAGCTGTTCCCCACCACTCTTTCTTCTTCATCGCGAGTTTGCTCTCTCTTCTCCATTCTTGAACTCTAAACTTTCATATCTCTCTCGTTGCTGCATCAAATCGAGTGAATCCAACTGCATTGAATTCGTATTCCTGTCTAGTTTCTTGTTGCACATCCGTTTTACACTCGAAACTTGAAGATTCCAAGGTATTTAATCTGTTAAAACTCACCTTTTCCATGCTTTAGAGTACTGTTCATGAACAGAGAAAAACAAATGGAATCGATTTTAATGGGTTTCTTGATACCTTGGAATCATTTTGTGAGTGTTGTGCAAGTAGAATGGATAGGGATTTCATGAATCTTGCTTGAGAATGACCTGTTCTTGGAATTTTTGAGAAATTTTCTTGAAAATCACCATGTGAATAGATTTTTTTTATAAGAAATTGTGTTTCAAGCTGAACTATTTGTGTGCATTGCTTCTTGCCATTGCCTTGAGTTTAATGAGTTTTTAATCAGCTTGCAATACCTTCTTTTAAAGAAAAATCGATTGGTGCTGCTCATGAACTTGGTGAATTTTTGAAAAACTTTTGTTGTTCTCTTGCTTTGGTGCTTACAATGGTTTGAGAAAATGCAGGATGGGAGGAACAAAAAGACAAGCAGCCATGGAGAAATCTAAAAAAGAGAAATCAGAGGAGCAGATTTTGCCTTTTGGGCACAAAGTTTTCGAGAAACAGAAAAGGAGGAGAAAGCCAAAGGATTCAACTGAGAAGAAAACAAAGAAGATTGCTGCACCAAAGAAAACAAAGGCCCCCACTTCAAAAACTTCTGGTACAGAGCTGGCATTGGTTGAGGTAGTTCACAGAGCAGGAAAAGAGGTGGTTGTGGCTGAGGATGAAGAAGGAACAGAGAGTGACCCTGAAACAGCATTGAAGCGGGCCAAGAAAGCAAAGCCAGGTTCTGAGGAAAGAGAGCCAACTTTTGATGACTACTTTGACATGTTCAGAGATGCAAAAGTGCAGCAAACCAAGTTCCCTGATATGGAGCTGCTGAGGAAGATGGGTATTCTTGAAGAAGTTCAGCTCATTTTCAACAACATGGGGTTTGGTGGATTCTTTGAGATTAGAGATGTGGCTCATGATGGTGTTACACAAGAATTTCTTGCATCCCTTCAAGTTTGTGGATATGGCCCAAGAGATGCAAGAATCAAAGAGGGCAATGGTCTTGGGCACATAGAATTCACAATAGATGGTGCACAACACCATGTAAGCTTCAAAGAACTTGATGAGATCTTTGCTTTTACAAGACCTGCACAAGAAGAGACAGTGAAGTTCACATACCCTGATCACGTGATCACTGACTTGTGGGATACAATTGCTTTTGGGAGCTTCAGAGGAGGAAGATGCAAGAGTTCATGGATAAGAAACCCAGCAATCCGCTATGCTCACAAGGTGCTTTGCCAAATGTTCTTTACCAAGCACAATGATGGAGTGGTGCATCTAGCCGACATGGAGCTATTGGGTATGGGTCTTCATCCTCTCATCAGTCACTTGAAGAGCAAGAGAGAGTTTCACCTTCCACATTACATCCCTTCTAGTGGTGCATTCTTGGCACGCCAAATGCTGATTTACAAGGACATTGCTTGGAGTGAGGGTAAAAGAAAGAAGCTCACTAAGTTGCACAATGGATGGCTAGTGACAAGGATTCTGAAAGCAAGAGGTTTTGTCTTTGATAATGTTGCAGTCAGACCTGGGTTGATTGATGAAGTTACCCTCACCAAGGTTGGGTTTCTAAAAGAGAGCAATGGTGAACACTTCTTGTACACCTTCAAGCTCTTGCAAGATGAAAAAGTTCATGTTCTGTTGCCAAACCCAGCCATCACCACTCTCACAGAAAGGCACAATGTCTCCTTTATTGTCCTAAAAGATCAGCTCTACAACTCAGCCATTCACCCTCCAATCCCCAAATGTAAGAAGCCAATCAGTTCTAAGGGTAAAGAGCCAGTTGAAGAGGAGGACATAACTAGGACCGCTGGTTGTGAGAATGAGGGGCCAAGAGATTTTGAAAGAAGGATGGGTGCAGGAAGGTATCACTTTGATCCTTAGTTTCGGGGTGAGCCTGACTATCACACAAGGAAGCTGTATTCCAGAGTTAACACCCTTCAGAAATGGTGCAAATGGCAAGACAAAACGATCCACAAGCTGGTTGACTGTGTTAGGCAGCTTAAGAAGAAGGTTAAAAAGCTCACAGCTCCAGCCACCTCACCCAAACGAGATACAAGAGAAGAGGTGGGAGAAAGCTCAGCTGCCAATGACCTTGCGCTACCACCAGGAAAAGAAGATTGGGTGAATCAGGCCACAGCGTTCCAACCAGACTCACCTGAGAGCAGCCCACCCAGATATTCCACCCCATCATGTTCAACCTCCAATCCATCCCATTACTTGGGATCAGACCTCAGCGATTGAGGTAAACACTCAAAACCTTGTAAATAGCATGTAGACTTTCTTTTTCTTTTGCATTTTGCCTGTTTGCTTTGGTTTCACTTCTTTCTCATACTTTTATAACACAAGGGACTGTGTTATTTAAGTGTGGGGGAGGAGTTTCATCATTTACTAATCATGTTTTCTATTTTCCTATTTTACACTTTGAGTCTTGAGTCACATTCTAGTTGCATATTCATGTAGTCTCATCTAAGTGCATATAAAAACCAAAAAAATGATCATGTAGTTGCATTCTCATTTTTTAGGATTGAGTCTAGATTGCATTTGCATATAGGTTGCATCTTGCAGGGAGTAATGATAGGTTTTCTAGAGAGTATATCACTTTGAGAACTTGAATTGAATATGCTTGTGAATCTTTTTCTGTGCTTGCAAAGTCTGAAATGATTTGAATCTGAGAAGCAAGTTTGAATTGAACTCAACTCTAATTAAGTGGGAACCTTGAACTTGACTTGAAAATATCTTGTGATGCATTGTTTGAAAAAGCTTGTGGATACCAATATACATACTTGAGCTAGAACCATTGTTTTTACCACTCTTTTCCTTAGCTCAAGTAGCTGAATCCACATCATGGATCAGTTCCCATACCTTGAACCCATCCTTCTTTCAAGCCAATGTTTGTGTGTGAATTGAAAGGCCACCTTGGATCAAACTTAGCAGAGAGTGTTAGGTTTAGAGCGACAAGGGCAGGTCTCATTGAGTGCTGTGTTCCAACATCAAGGAACTGAGAGTTTTGGCGAGGAATAAGTGTGGGGGAAAAGACCTTTTGGTGAGTGGAAAAAGGTGAGATGAGTGGGAAAGAGAGAGGGAAAATAGCTAGGGGAATGAAAGAAAAAGAAATCAGTCTTGGTGTTTTGAGAAAGTGAGCTCTGGTTTGTTGAAAAGAAAGAGTCTAACCGCTAAGTAAAAAAAAAAGAAGGAAGAAAAGAAGCCAAAGGCTCAAATGTTTTGTTAAGAAAGAAAGAAGAGGCTAGAAGTTGTAAAAGAAAAAAAAGAGCTGTGTAAAGTTTGAGTTCCAAGACTTGAGAGGAAAAGTGAAAAGTAAATCCCCTAGTGAGAGGAAAATGAGAGTGAAAAGTGAGGATCTTTGAGCAAGTGAGGAAGCTTTGAGTAGAGGGTGGGGTATGATGAGTCTTTGCCCTTGTATGCATAGGTTGCTTTTTACCTTTAGCATTCTGCCAAAGTTTGATCATTCATAGAGAGATCCCTTTGCTGCATTAAACCCACTTGAGCACTGATGAGATCATTTTAATCTCATAGCCTCTCCCTAGCCAAACCAGCTTGTTTAAACCTTGCATCATGAGATCCACCTGATAAAAGCTTAATGAATGTGAAAGAGTTGAGAGAGAGAAGAACTTGTGGAGATTCCTTGCTGAGTTGACATATATCTGAGTATGACTTTGCATTGCACAATTGAGCATGAACTTGAATTCTCATTGTGATCACTTCTCTCAAAAAGAAAATGTGAACTCCCATTGCATACAACCTCTTTCTCTCATTTGCTCTTTTTGCTTGAGGACAAGCAAGGGACAAGTGTGGGGGAGTTGATATGTTCATAATTTGCATCATTTAGGTTGCATAAATCATTCCAAATCATGTTTTATTTCATGCATTTTAGGTCCTTAGGGTTTGTTTTAGAACTTAGGAGATGCATTAGGTCCCAATGAGTCTTTGCATGTTTTGAGTGTCTATCAGGTGAATATGGAGCTGAAAAGATGAATCCAGGAGGTGGAATGGTGAGCAAAGAGTGAAAAAGTGGAAAAATTGGGTCTTGGGAGATTTTCGGCCATTCTCGCTGGCCAGGAAGGTTTCACCGGCCATTTTCATGTACCGCGGGAAGCTTTACCGGCCATTTCCATGTACCGCGAATGAAGTGTATCGGCCAAAATCTCCGGGTGTGAACGAGTCTCAGAAATCGCCTGTCCGGGGAGCCTTCCGGTCCGATTCAGACGGCGGGTCCTTCATAGAAGTTGGAGATCATTGGAGCACGGTCTCATAGCAAGTGGAATCGTGGAATTCGGACGCGTGAGCAGAGAGATAAGCTAGTCGGAAGGAACCCCTGTCTCGCAGGTATTCCGGACCGAGCAGATCAGTTTTGAAGGATGCGAAGGACGGTGCACTTCCAGGCCGATTCAGTTTCCGGGGCCTTCATGAGAATCAGAGACATTTGAGTCTTCGTTCCAGAACATCCGAGATCAATCAATTCGGAGCTTTGAGCAGAAAGATACGGTCTCCGGAATGGACATATGTCTAGGCGCCTCTCTCTGGTCGTGTAAATGCGCTTCAAAGATGTGCCCTCCAGGAAACCTTACACTTCCCAAGCACTGAAACTTCCTTCATCAAAGTTGGAGAGAAATGAGTCCTCTGTCTTCTGCAACCGGAATTACTCAATTCGGACAGGTCTCCAGGAAGTTACACTCTCCGGAATGCGAGATGGTCCAGACAGTCCAGGATGACTAAGTTAAACATGCCGCGATTTCAATGCCACGGTCCACACTTGGCCGTGGCAACTTTTGTGCACCCTCGGCCAATGACACGATATTCATGCCACGGTGTGAGGCTTGACCGTGGCAAACACACACTTGGCTGAGAGGAACTTAGCAACCGTTCGGCGATTGACACGGCCTGAATGCCACGGTGTGAGGCTTGGCCGTGGCAACATCTTGCAACCTTCGGCGATTGGCACGAGCTTAATGCCACGGTCTGGGACTTGACCGTGGCAAATGAACAAGTGGCTGGAGATAACTTCTACACAGTTTCGGCTTTTGACACGTTCTCAATGCCACGGCCTGAGACTTGGCCGTGGCAAGCATATACTTGGCTGGGAAGGACTTCACATGCATGCGGGTTTTGGCACGGTCTGAATGCCACGGTCTGGGGGCTTGACCGTGGCAACCTTTACACATCTTTGGCGTTTGACACGGTTAACTTGCCACGAGTCCCAGATGAAGCTTGATCAGACCGTGGCATCAAAATGAACCAAGAACACAATGAAGTCTTTGACACGGTCAGGAATGCCACGGTCACACCAAGGACACACCAGACCGTGGCAAACCCTTCTTTGCCCATCAAGGCCGGGTCAGTACCCGGTTTGTTCCGGGTTGACCCGGTTCGCCCAAGCCTCCTTTATAAGATTTTTAGACCTAATTTGTAGAGAACACTTAATCTACTTTTAGTCTTCTTTCCCCTTTTGTGAAAAACCCACTGAATACACTTTGTTTTAGAGAGTTTAAAATCGATTTGCAGTTTCTTTCCTTCTTGTTCATCATTTCTTATCATCAAAATCAACTTCTAATCATGATTAACAACACATCTTGCAAAAGATCTAGTGTGTTGATCATGATTAGTGAGTAGTTACCTTAATGAGGTTCTAGATGTGTAGGTTAGGGTGCTAAAGTGTTAGATTAGGAGTGCTTAGGGCTAGATTCATTGATTCATTTCTCTAAACAACTGTTCTCTATGCTAGATCCTTGATAATCACTTGAGATCTAGATTCTGGGAATTTCATGCACCAAAAGTGTTTGATGAAATTCCTGAAAGAGTTGTGTTAGAGGTTTAAGCAATATTTCATCATGGGAATGAGTTGTTAAATGTTTGAATGATCATTGAGAACTGTTTATTAATGCATATTGATTCATATTTCACAAATGGGAATTTGGTTTGAAAATGGATTAGTATAGGGGTTAATACCTTCATGAGAGGATTAACCTAGATTAGAGTTCTTAATCATTTGAATCATGTCTCATCATTGTCATTAGCATTTCTAGTTTAACACCAAAGCACCCTAACCAACTATCATGTCTAGAATCTCATGCCTCCATCATATCATATTCACATCATATCATTTGTCATTGTCATTAGTCTTTAATCCTGTTTATGTTTATAGTTGTCTCTAGATGAATCAAAACCCACTCTTGTTTGCTTGAATTAAGAACTTGATCATATAGCTTAGTGTCTAACACCACATCTGGATTGATAAACCTCTTTGTGCTACATTGACAAGGGGATTGATAGCCCTGAGACCCTAAAAAGTTTTGTCTACCAGCACAAAAGAAATCAGAACTAGTACTTAGAAAAGAAAAGAAAGATGAATCGAGAAACTTACCACGACAGTTGTGTGGGCAATTTGTAGCAACCTAATCCGGATTTTACTTAGCATTTTCTTTCGTGTTCGCATTTGGTTTATTTAAATTAGACATAGCCGTGCATAAGTGGATTAAAAACAGAATACTTGAATTAAATCGAGGTTCTTAGTACAATGATTTTTCGCATATAAGCTATTATATCGACTAAGATCTTAACTACCAGATCCTACCATCCATCATATTCCAGCCTTAGTCCGCGCACTGATCATACCTTATTTTTACCTGCATCCACAAAAAGAGGCATAAGCAAACAGAACTGCTTAGTGAGAGCGGTCATCCCGTCTCACCGAGCCAAAGTACAATCGCATCAAACAAATATTGAGCCCAATGCTCATCAGAACAGAAAAATACCCGCGCATGACCATACACGCTTACCTGGCCGATCATCCAGCAACCAGACAAGCCTCGGCGAGCATCACAGCCGCGAGCGTCTTGCCTGATCTAGATTTCTGGTAAGGTGGATCTATCATCACGGCATGACAAGCACATAATATACACGCAACCGACTAGAATTTAAGCAAGAATATGACTAACTAGGCTACGGTCACACACTCACCTTAGCTTTTCTCGGACAGGTTCGGTAAAGACAGATTTCCTGATCGTTCAGACGTGTTCCCACGATCGCTCGGCTTGATCCGTACCACACTCGGCAGAATCTCGCGCTTATCAGCAAGAATCGATAATCTCTCGGCCAAAACAGGAATTCTCTCGACTAACTTCACTTATAACTGTTTCTCTCAATCTTTCGGAGTACTTTTGTCGCGCGAAGAAGAGAACATGAGCCAGAAGCCTTTATTATATAGGCGCTCACACAATTTTCCGCAGAAAATCACCCAGAAACCGTTTCCGCGCTAATCCGTGCACTCTCTCGGCAATAACCGCTCCCGCGCGTGTTATTACCCGATCAACAACCGTTCCCGCGCAATCGCTTACTCGGCTACATCCATAATCGTTCCCGCACTTTTGCCTAAGCGCGTTTCACCCGATAACATTCCCGCGTACAACCGACGCCGACTCAAGCTGTCTGCTCCCGATCAACCTTGTCCGAATTCTGACCAAGTCTCGAAAAATTCGGCTTGTCGGAATTTCCAGCTAAACTTCCCGAAAATCTCGGCCAGCTGATTTTAGCTCGGCAAAACTTGATTTAGCTCAGCAAAAACTGGACAGAGCTCGCAATCACCCGACTAAACCACTACAAGAAAAACATCATTTTACAACGGCCGAAATGGTCGTTATTTCGTCGTAATAGGGCTATTACGACGGAATACCAACGATTTCAAAATCGTCGTAAGTCATCGTCGTAATAGACAAATCGTCGTAAAATCATCGTATAATATAGGACGGTTTCATTTCGTCGTAACATCGAGGGAAACAAAATCGTTGTAAATGCGTCGTACAGTTTATGACGATTTTACATCGAATTGCGTCGACTTGGTCTTCGCCTGGACCGTCGTTAAGTGGTCGTTAATGGTCGACGTAAGATCGTCGTAAAATGTACGACGCATAAATCGTCGTAAATCAATCGTAAAGTATTTAATCAATTCGTCGTAAAATCGTCGTAAAGCACGGACGTATAATCGTCGTATTTGTCGTCGTACATTTTAGTCGTAAATTCGTCGTAATATTTACGACGAATGTACGACGGTTTTAATAAAGCTATTACGACGATTATACGACGTTTAATATAATTGAAAATTAAAAAAAAATTAATTCGAATTAAAATTTAAATTAAAAAAAATAATTTACAATTTAAAATTTATTAAAATTTGAAATTAAAATTAATTGTAATTTATATAAAAACCCTACAGATCTAAATCTAAATCTAAATCGTCGATCCCGTCGATCCCGTCACCGGCCTCCTCCCCATCGTCCTGGACGTGTTCCTTGCCGGGTGTTCGGTTTGATGCTTCCGCCGGCGCCTGATCTCTGGCTCTAGGAGGCTCAACCCCGAGAGATCGGAACATCTCCTCGTCCGTCTGCACCGGCGGTTGCGTCCTAGTGGATGACCCGGCGGCAGACAATCCGACAACCCCATCAGCCCGCAGCTTGTCCAACTGCGCCATGAGTACCGGGTTGTCGGCTCCCATGATCTCAAAGAGACCGTAGAGCTGGTCGATCCTCGTCTCGTAGCGGGTCCGCATCTGGTCGATCTCCTGGCGGATAACCGGATCCGAGACCCAGACATGACCAGTCGCCGTAGCTCTCGGGGTATCACTGATGGACCCCATCCCTAATACCCGCTCCTTTTTCTTTGGGGCAACCTACAAATATTTTAAAAACATTATGGTTAGAAATTTAATTTCAAACTAAAGTTACATTAAATAAATATAGTAATTAAATTTACCTCTTCGAAGATCTGGTCCATCTCCGCCACCGTCAGCGCCGGGGTCGATTGGACCGAGCTACCTCCAGGAGACGTTTGACGCGCCTGCTGAGTCAGCTGCGTCTGTCGCTCCTCGATCGCCGCACAGGCGGCGTTGTAGATCTCCTCCGCCCGAGGATCCGTGAATTCGCCGTTACGCTTCTTATGCGTCTCGGCGAAAACCTTCGTCATCGGAAGAAGTTCTCCTCCGTTATCTTCGACCTACAAAATCAAAATGAAAAAATTAATTAGTATCGAGAAATAAGAGTTAATTATTTGAAAACAAAAAAAATAGTAATTTAAATTTACTTACCATCATAAGCCGTCTTCCAGCAAAAGGAATCTGCCCGGAAGTGTGCAGGACGTTCTTCCGATTTCCCGCATCGTCAGTAGCGTTCCTGAAAAATATTTTCATTAGAATCTATTATAAAAAAAAATAATGTTACTATTATTGAAATTAACTACTTACCTAGATCCGAAACACTTGGCGGCCGTAGTCTGGTTGTGCGGATCCAACCAGTACTGGACAAGGCCCCGCCAGACGGTATTGGCCATAGACGCCGGCTTGGCCTTGTCGCCGTCAACCTCCCACTTCCGTTTCCAGTCGGAAACGGTGTTGTTGAGGCGGAATTTGACATTCTCCTTGAAGGACGTCTCCACACGTCTGTGTGCGGATGTTTCCCAATGCCAGTTTTGCTAGGAAAAAAAAAGAAGTTAGTAATTATTGTAAGAAGTTAAAATTTAAAATTACAATTAAACGAAATGGTAAATTACTTACCGCAAAACACTTGAACCAAGTGTCAAGTGTGGCCTGATCCAGCTTCTTCCAGCTGGTATGGGGTTGTACGAAAAATCCCTTGATGATATCCGCAACGTTACGACCGACTGCATTGTCGGTCGTAAACCTAGTCAAATGGAAAGAGAAAAAGTAAATTAATATCAAATATATAAGAATAAATATTTATTAATTTAAAAATATTGTAGGAAAAAAATTACGTACCAAAAGGTGCCCGGGGCTCGATCCGGGTCGAGTTTGTTCATGGTTTCACGACCGGGTTGCGCCAGAAGATCCTGTACCGTAAACTGGGCATACGGTACAGGCGGGATCGGATCAGCCTCAGGATCGGCCTGTGCAGGAGCCGCTGGTTCGGCTGGTGGTGGTGGAGGCGGTGCCGGCTGCGGAACAACGACCGGTTGGGAAACCGTCCGTTGTGTTCCCGAGGACTCCAGGATGGCTGATCCGGTCGCCGAGGTAGACGGGGCCGTACCGTCAGAATCGACGAGCTGTCGGTAGTGAAATATCTTAGCCCGAGGAGCCATATCGACAGAACCTACAAAATTTTAAAAAATTAGTTACTAATTTTTCAAATATTTATTTAAATTTACCAAAATCCGGGCCTAACTAAATTCCGAAACCTAAATCTAAATTCCGAACCTAAATCTAAATTCTGAACCTAAATCTAAAATAATATGTAATGAAATTAATTTAACAAAAATACTTACAAATTAATTGGTTGGAGAGTAGGGAGAGAAGGGAGAGGTAGATTCTAGAGAGATAGAGAGATTTCTAGAGAGAGAGAGGGAAGAGAGGAATGAGCGACGAAAGAGGAAATCTCGCGTCCCTTATATAGATTTTGTGATCGTGGTAAAATCGTCGTAACATTACGACGGTTTTATGACGATTCAGTTGTATAACAGTCGGTCCTTTGCATGACATGACACATGTCGTGATGGGAGCATTTGACCGTTACGACGGTTATATCAGCTCCTGTTAAATTAACGGGTGGAGGGACATGTACACTTTTGTTCTTCATAAATAACCTTTTGTTCCTCCGATATGGATGGTTATCCGGTAAAAACCTCCGGTGACAATCAAACCAACAAGTTTTTCTACCATGTTTTAGTTGAAACGCATCAGTTCGATGAAGACAATAAGGACAAGATAACCTCCCATGTGTAGTCCATCCTGATAGCATACCATAAGCGGGGAAATCGCTTATTGTCCACATTAGCACAGCCCGCATAGTAAAATTTTTCCTCGTAGAACAGTCATATGTACGAACGCCAGTATACCATAACTGATTCAACTCATGTATGAGTGGCTGAAGAAATACATCGAGAGCTCGCTTCGGATGATTTGGACCTGGAACCAAAATACTTAGGAAAAGAAATTCCCTTTGCATGCACAAATCTGGAGGAAGGTTATAAGGAGTTAGGATTACTGGCCATAATGGATATTGTCTACCAGACATACCAAATGGACTAACACCATCAGTGCACAGACCAAGATAGACATTCCGTTTGAACTTAGCAAAATCTGGGTATACCATATTGTAGTGTTTCCATGCCTTTGCATCTGATGGATGAACAACTTCTCCCTCTACTTGTGTATGTTCCGCATGCCATCTCATTGATGCAGCTGTCCTTTCAAATTGATAAAGCCGTTTTAACCTATCAGTTATAGGGAGATACCACATACGTTGGTACGGTATCCTTTTACGCCCACCAGTTTGCGGCATGTATCTTGGTTTTTGGCAAAATCGACATTCCTCCAGCTGATCATCATCTTTCCAAAAAATCATACAATTGTCAACACATACATCTATCATCTCAGAAGGTAGACCAAGACTAAAAATCAACTTCTGAATTTCATTGTATGTTCCCGCTGCCAAGTTATCCTCCGGTAGATACTCCTTCAGAAGATCAGCCCAATCATCCATGCAAACCTCAGCCAGGTTATGATCTGTTTTAATTGACATCATCCTAGCTGCCAACGATAATTTAGACAAGCCTTCTCTACATCCTTCGTAGATTGGCTGATTAGCATTGTCTAACAAATCATAAAATCGTTTGGCATCTACATTAGGTTCCTCAACAGCATTACCCGTATGCGTTTCATGAAATGCATCAGTCACCATTTCGTGCATCCTATCATGATCTACACTTTGGTCATATTGATACTGATTAGGCTGATGACCATAATTCGATTCATCAATATCAACATGACTTTGATAATTACTACTACTACCAGCATTCCCAGTATTACTGCCATATCCTTCTCCATGTTGATACCAAACAAAATATTGCGGCATAAACCCTCTATTTAATAAATGCGTCCACACGGTTTTGGTTAGTGTATACCTCGTATTCTTGCATTTCAAACAAGGACAAAACATCTTCCCAATATCTTTCGTTCTCTCCATATTTGTAGCCTGATACATAAATATTTCTAACCCGTTCTTGAACTCTTCTGTCAACGCCCCATCTGAATCTTTACGCATATACATCCAACTTCTTAGCTCGTATATAGACATCTTGAAAATAAACTCACAATACTATCTCTTTTTATTGATTAGACAATAAAGGAGATGGTCTCTTGTGTCACGTCTAGCCACGTGAATAGAGTAAATTAACCTTATAATATTATTACTTCTTTTTTTCAAAGTAATATAACTCTTAATTCGGGTTTCCGGCAATGGACAACCCAATATATAAGGATTTACAACACTATACTAAAATTTAAGAGACCTACAATGGGTCTCCAAGATGAAGATGCTCTTATGTTTGAATGATGATGTGTTGTGATTGAATGAAGGAATGAAGGTCTATTTATAGGAAAATTTCGGGCTTTACAACGCTTTTACGACGAATTTTTACGACGGTTTTACATTCAACAATAATATTATGACGAGTTTACGACGATTTTGCGATAAAATGTTTCATCTACAATTGTTAGGTAAACATGTTTTAAATGTTTTTCACCTAAATCCTTTTTCGACGTAAAATCATCGTAATATGTACATCGAAATGTAGTCGTCGTATATTCGTCGTAATTTTGCGACGAATTTACGACAGTTTTACATATACTAACCAATCTCTCGTTATCGATGTATAATCGTCGTAATTCGTCGTAAATTGTACGTCGAGTTTACGACGATTTTTTTATACAACGGTTTTACGATGGTTTTACGACGGTTTTTAAATTAGACGTTAGATCGTCGTAAAATCGTTGTAAATTTGCGACGATTTAAAAACCGTCGTAATGGACCGTTGGAAAACGATTGTTTTCTTGTAGTGAACCAATTTTCCTCGGACCAAACTCATTTTCCGAACTTCCTCAGTTAACCCTCTGGTTTTTCCCCATTTCTGCTCTACATATTCCATAAGTCCCTTAACCAATTTTCTCACTTGGTAAGGTTTTTCCCGAACACGGGTGTTACAAGTCTCCCCCACTTATGGTGAGACTCGTCCTCGAATCTCTACTCTTCCTCGGCTTTTCCTTCTTCTGTTTCGGTTGCTTCTCAAACCACTTAAGAAATTTTTCCTTCATACTTGATTCCGGCTCCAAGGTAGTTTCTTCTTCCCCATCGCAATCCCAAACAACCTGAATCATCTTGATCTGCTTTCGGCCCTCAACCTTTACCCTCTGGCCAATAATCCAAACCGGCCTTTCCTCTATGGACAAGTTTTCCTGCAAGTCTGGTGGAGGTTTGGATGTAACGGAATCCTCATTCCTTACGCACTTCCTTAACTGAGATATATGGAACACTTATGGAATGCGACCAAGGCTGGTGGCAATTCCAGCTTGTAAGCAATCGGCCCGATCCGTTCCAGGATCTTATACGGCCCCATGTACCTCGGCTGCAGCTTACTAGTTGCAGCAGCCCGGTCCTTATCCTTGTAAGTGATCAGTTTGACAAAAACTTGATCGCCGACCTGAAATTCCAACTTTTTCCTCCGCTTATCCGCATAACTTTTCTGTCTGTTCTGAGCCTCTTTCATCTTGAGTTTTAAAACTCTGATCCGTTCGGTCGTCTCTTCCACAAAGTCTCGACCAAAAATGCTGCGCTCCCCCACTTGGGTCCAACATAGCGGTGTACGGCAAAGCCGGCCATACAACGCTAAGGCGACATCCTAATACTCGCCTGGTAACTGTTGTTGTAGGAAAATTCCGCCAAAGGCAGATAATCCTTCCATTTATTGCCCCAATCCAACACACTAGCCCGCACCAGATCCTCCAATGTTCTTATGGTTCATTCCGACTGACCATCAGTCTGTGGATGGTAAGCCGTACTCATGGGGACCTTAGTCCCGAACCGTTTCTGCAAATCCCTCCAAAATACCGATGTGAACCGCGAGTCCCAAACCGACACAATACTCGCCGGTACACCGTGCAACTTGACGATCTCATCCACTTACAACTTGGCTAAGGCATCCGCCTTATCGTGTTTGTTCACCGCCAAGAAGTGTGCGGACTTAGTCAACCGATCCACAATGACCCAGATAGAATCCATCTTCCCGCACACAAACAATCCTGTCACAAAAGCCATCGTGATCATGTCCCACTTCCACTCAGAAATTGGCAAGCTTTGCAACAAGCCGCATGACACTAGATTCTCGGCCTTAACCAATTGACAGGTTTGGCACCCGGCCATCCATTCAGCCACGTCCCACTTCATCCCGACCCAGTGGTAATACCGCTTGAGGTCCTGATACATCTTCATCGATCCTGGGTGAACTGAGAACTTAGAATAGTGAGCTTCCCTTAAGATTTTTTTCCTTAACTCCTTGTCGTTTGGTACGCAGACCCGACCCTTAACCAAAATCGTCCCATTGTTCAAAATCTGGTACTTGGTCTGATCCATCTTTGCCCACTTCATCAGATTTCATCTTTTTCCTAGGCAATCCTTACTCGGCTTAGCAGATACGCTTGATCAGCCGCGCCTAAACCCAAGGGTTCCACATCATCGCTCACGGCCGCTAGTCGTAAAGTCATAACCATCCAAACCAATCTCTCAACATCCTGTTTGGCCAGAGCCGCAACCCGCTTCCGACTTAGCGCATCCGCAACCAGACTTTCTTTACCGAGATGGAAAGCAATATCTAAGCCATAGTCGTCCATAAACTCCATCGAACGCCTCTGCTTCATATTCAGCTCGGGCTTTTGTGATCGGTAAAGACTTGTACTTTTCCACTATAAAGGTAAGATCGCCAAATCTTTAACGCGAACACCACCGCTGCCATCTCTAGATCATGAGTAGGGTAATTCGCCTCGTGCTTCCTTAACTGCCTTGAGGCATAGGCGATTATCTTACCCTGCTGCATCAGCACACAACCCAATCCTATCCGCGAAGCATCTGTGTAGACTACATACAGCTGATCCGGCTCAGGCAAAGCCAGAACTGTCGTACTAGTCAAGATCTTCTTAAGCTTGGCAAAGCACTTCTCACACTCGGCCGACCACACAAATGGTACATCCTTACCCATTAGCCGGGTCATTGGCTGAACCATGCTCGAAAATTCTTAACGAACCGACGGTAATACTCAGCTAAGCCCATAAAACTTCTTATCTCCGAGGCATTCTCAGATCTAGGCCAATCCACGATTGCCTTAATCTTCTCCGGGTCAACAGACACTCCATTGTCCGAGACCACATGACCCAAGAATCCGATCTCCTTTTGTCAAAAGCTGCACTTACTGAGCTTGGCGAACAGCTTATGCTCCCTTAGCCGATTCATCACGGTCCTTACATTAACCGCATGTTCTTCCCGACTCTTGGAATTAACAAGTATATCTTCAATAAAGATGATTACAAATTCATCCAGACAGTCTTGGAACACGTTGTTCATCAGCTTCATAAAGGCCGCAGGAGCATTAGTCAGCCCAAAGGGCATGACTACAAACTCGAAGTGGCCATACCTTGTCCTAAAGGCGGTCTTTCTCACGTCTGACTCTTCTATGTGTATCTGATGATAACCCAAAGCCAAATCGATCTTGCTGAACTAAGTTGATGCGTGACTCGTGTCAACTACGTGAGGGAACAAGTTTTACCCTTAACAAAACAAATGAAAGCTGCAAGTGCACAGCTAATCAGTTGTAGTATTTAGGGATCGAATCCACAAAGATTTGTGTGCCTGGTATTCTTCTACGGTTTTTAACTTTATGTCTAGACTAAATTGGTTTTAAAGGTTGGTTGTTTTTCTTGCGAATTAAACTAAAACAAAAGAAAGCAAATAAATCTATCCTAAAAAGCAAGTAAAGAAAAGCGAATGAAATGCAAATGGAATAAGTAAAATATCGAACTCAACGAAAATAAGGTAAGTAAAATATCGCATGAAAGGTAAATAAAGCAAGTAAAATAACGAACTACGGAAATTGAAATGCAGGTCTAAGAAAGCAAGTAAAAATCGATGGAATTGTAAACTATGGCTAAAAACGCTGAGCTTTTGGGAACTCTAAGGGATCATAATCGGTTTTAACACTAAGGTAGATAGATTCGGATTGACGGATAACAATATATGGGTTCTAGAGCTAGAGTACGGCGGTATGACTACGTCACTGTCGTGATCATAACCAACTGTTTCTCGCAACCCTGACCCGTAGGTTTCCACTCTGGCCCTGGAAGGGAGAGAACGCAAGAGCTGCACAAGACTCGTCAATACTCACGATCTCGCCGCAGATAGGTTTCCACTCATACGGAAAAATCGCCTATTTCATTCTAGGGCTGATACTTAATGAAAACTTTCGCAACACTAACTATCTAGATCAGATACTAGGTGATCAATCAAGCATACATGCAATAAGAACAAGAATAAACAGAGAACGGGTCGAAATTCCAGATCTATAAACCTAGATGTCTTAATCGATTATGAGAGCCCCTTTCGGGAACCCTAAGCCCAACTCGGGATCTACTCAGACATGGCTGAGTTTGACATCATCATTGGTTTTAATAAAAGTAATGAAAAACAGTAAAGAAAAGAGATAAAGAAAGCTTCTCTATTGAAGAACTCGGACTTGAACAATCTTCTACAAAAATCTCATAAAAACGGCTAAAGGAAAAGGGTTTCTGTAAAGTATGAAAAGCTCTCTCTAAAACCGACCTAAATGACATGTATTTATAGTCTCCAATACTCCATGGTCTCTAGGGTTCCGGAATTGAGGCTGGGAATGACTTTGGGCTTCAGATAAGTGGGCTTTAAGTCGGAGCTTGAATGCCGCGGTCGGGAGTGTTGTGACCGCGGCAATTGGCTTGTTGGCCGCGGTCGGGAAGCTTTTGACCGCGGCAAATAGCTTGTTGGCCGCGGTCGCGTGAGCTGCTGGCCGACTTCGAGTGGCTCCGGGGCTTATGAAATATCTTGAGATCCAACTGTTGGAATGTCTCCAAACCAAGTACAATTGAAAGCTGGTTGATTCTTCTATAAGTTGTCCAATTTTGAGGGTGATCAGACGGTGAGAAGGTCTTCGTCTCTCCATGAGAGTTCTGACGGTCTGCATTTATCCAAAAGAGTCTTTTTGTTCCATTTTGTGCCTCTTTATCCCAAATTACCTGAAAAGTCTTTTAAAATCCGGAAACATAGAAATCCTTTGAAAACCTTTGAAAATGGAGTAAAAACACCTGTAAAAGATATTAAAATGATCCATAAAAATGGTCAAAATCCGGTGTTATCAACTCCCCCAGACTTAGTCTTTTGTTTGTCCTCAAACAAAACAAGGCTAAATCTTGGCGAGAGGTTTGAAAACGCAGGAACTAAACAAAATCTCAGAGACCAAACTTCTAGACCAATATCAATCAGTATGCATCAATCGGGAATAGCCTAGAAAATTCTCACTAGCAATACAGGCATAACTAGTCCGTTAATCCGTCATGCAGAAATCTATGCACTAAGATCTAACTTCCAGTCAACTAGCTCTTAACATTCATTAAAAATCTCGGTGGTTCTCATCAAAGAAAATCTAGGCAAGGCAATCTAGACTAGATGTAAAGAAGGATTATTTTGGGAGTATGGCTTAAAGTGTTTAATGGTTACCTGAAGATCTGGAGGATGCAGGACATTATGCAAAACCGCAAGAGAGAGTGAAGCTGTTGGTATCCACAGTTTTCAGTCACTTTTTTCTTGACATAGATTCATGGTCTTCTTCCTCAAGTTCTCTCCAAACTCCCCCAGACTTAGATTTTTGTAAATCTTTCAAAACAATAGCTCCTTAAACGAATAGTGGTTTCTCATTGCTCCACAAATTTCGACAATCTAAGACTCATTAGGCTTTTTGTTTCCCTTTCTCTTTTCATGTTTTTTTTTTTTTTTTTTTTTTTTTTTTTTTTTTAGAGAAAGATAGGGAACACCTTTAGATATAGAGTCTTAGAGAGCACGAATTTACCAGTTAATATCTGTCTTGTAAAGCTTTATTATGTTTCTAATACTCTTCCTTCCCAATTCCATTCACTCTCTTTTGCGAGTGACTGAAAACTGCGTCGCTCCTCTTCTCTCCGACGTTTTTGCACATATCTGCTGATATAAACTAAAGAGAGAATGCATGAGGATTGAAAACAAAGGTTTTGGGTTTAGGGTATGGTACCCGATAAAGATAAACTGGTCATCTAGGACGACAAAGAGTGGTAAAAGTGATGGTAAAAGACATCCTAGATGTGTATGTTGATGCCTGCCTAAAATCAATGATGAAAAAATTAGATATCAATATTAAGTCTAAATAAAATGAGCTAGTATATCCTGTCAGAAAGAATCTCCATGAATAGAAGTCCTCTGGTGGGAGTTCGTAGTGCAAGTACTCTAGCTACCGCCTAGTCTAGTGCTAACCACAAATGAGCTATTATGCATAGTGTAGAAGCGTGCAGGTCTAAATCATCATAGTTTTGCGTCAAACATTCCTGAAAAATACTTAATGTCGAATAGGTTACATATTAAAATATAAAAAGTACTTGAAATTAAAAAGAAAAACAGGAAAATAATTAGTACGGATAGATATCCTCCCCCCAGACTTAAATCACATTGTCCCCAGTGTGAAAAAGTTGGTGAATAAAAGCGAAATAAAATAAGATAAAAGAAAAGAAAATGATGATAGAACCGTGATGGTAGTGAAGTGCTGATCAATCACTCACCCTCCGAAGTGTTGTCTGCGAACTGGTGCTGCTCCTGTAAGAAGGTGACAACGCGCTCAA
The DNA here is from genome assembly GCF_000478725.1 of Eutrema salsugineum. Taxonomy (NCBI): domain Eukaryota; kingdom Viridiplantae; phylum Streptophyta; class Magnoliopsida; order Brassicales; family Brassicaceae; genus Eutrema; species Eutrema salsugineum. The sequence goes on along the minus strand of NW_006256547.1, from coordinate 13,695,616 downwards.
AGCGTCGTCCCTGTCTCTCAACTCCGCGCTCAAAGCGTCGTCCCTGTCTCTCAACTCCGCGCTCCAGATCGGAATGAGTGTGTGATGATGTAGATGATGAGGCGTGGCCGGTCGGAATAGATGGCTGAAAATGAGCACAGGCCGCAGCTGCATCACGCTTCGCCTTGGCCACTATGTACTGGCCAATGGTGAATGGTAGACGAGGTACGGATGGCAGAAAATCATCGGATTCCGGAGTCCATCGAGGGCGTCCTCCGTTGCTCAATCTCGGGATAGATGCTGAAGGTAAGCGGACTCGGTGCTCCTCAGTGCCAATGCAATACTTGTAACCAAACCTGTCTGGATCGAAAGCGGCACGAGAGATAGTGTGATCGCGAGAGAGATAAAGTAGATCATACCAGACATCGGGAAGTGGATCATTAGATGAGAAATCGAATCCTACAGCCTGTAGTATCGCTGTAATAGCACTCCCGAAAGCTGGAGTAGCGTCATCGCAACCATGTAAATCATGCTTCACCTTTACCATATTCTGCGATATGATCCAGGCAAAGCAGGCAAGTCGTGGGTCGTCCATAAATGGGATCTGAAGTGTAATGAGCTCAGTCTTCAAAACGCCTCCCATGTTGGCTCTAGAGAAGATCGTGTGTGCTAAGAGTTTGTGCACAACTCTCACTGCTGGGTGGCTAAGAAGGGCTGACTTAGATCTCCCACTATCATAGGCTCCATGACCCATCTCTCTCCACAGGTTAAGATCAGGTTCATCTTCAAGATAAATGCCATCAGTGTATGGAAGCTTAAGAGCTTCAAAAACCTCGGAAATGGTGAGAGAATAAGGCTGTCCGCGGATAGAGAATGACAAGATGCCATCTGATGCTCTGGGGTTCCTCCTCTTCGTGTGGTGGAGTGTAACGGTCACTAAAAGCTCACGGACTAGCTCAGGATAAGTCGGAAGGTTCAGCTCCAAGTAGGGTCTCAGCTTAAGTGCATCGATTTACCAGATCACATCCTCTCTGATTCCAAGCATCTCGAGTGTATGATAATCAATGCAAGGCGTGGGTTTGATGTTCAGCTTCTTGAAACGCCTTGCATAGTCCACTCTCGGGTTTGTCTCCCTCCCAATGTATCGAATCTGTGGTGGCTCGGGAGGTGCTCGTGTTTCTCTTGAGTGCTGGAGCAATCTCATCACATAGCTTCTTCTACTCGGTCTGGCTTGGTTCAGCATGTACTCTCCTAGAGTAGCATCGTCGGGAATGTCATCGGAGCTGCCACCAGTTTGACGGCTCCTTCGGGATCTCGTTTCATCCATTTTCTGCAAAATGAAATGATTCTTGGAAAAAGAGTGAATTTGGGTGCTAATTTTAACACATTAAGATCTGTTATACTAATACTAGTATAAAGAGATTAATTAAAATTATTAGCAAACAAAATTGATATTAAATCAGAGAAATCAAGTAGTTCATGACTAAATTCGGATTTTTTATGTTCTCAACATAGAAATCTTCTAAATATCGGTTTTTATGAGCAATTTCCATGTGAATTCTAAAGATTACCCAATACTAATCACTAATCACACAAGACTAAATCAAATTCATCAATTTTGCTGTTCCAAATTCAATTTTTTTATTAAGCATGTAGAATCCAAATTTCAAAATCTCAATTTCTCTTAAGCTAGGAGCTAAAATCGATTTTTAGATAACCTAAATGGATAATCTATCATTCTTAAGCTATTTCCACCATCAATAGATCAAGATTTTGGGTTTTTAAAGAAAACCCTAAGTTCAAAATTGAGTAAGAATGGCGAGTTTGAGGTTCATACCTTGCTGGAAAGAGAGAATTGATGGCAGAATTGAAATCAGCTTTGAAAAAGAGTGAGCTTTGAGCCAAAAATCTCTTAAAAAGCTTAAGAATTGAAAAATGTGTTCTTTCTCCTAAATCTCTAAGTTTTTTGGAAGAGAAGAGAAGAAAGAGCTTTGATCCAAAAAGTTTGTTTCTTTTCTTTAAAAAGCGTTTTTGAAGCAAAAACGGAAAATTTCTGGAAATTTTTAAGTTTACGGGAACTTACCTTTTCTTGTTTGCACATTAGGAAAGTTTAAAACTTACGGAGGATCTTTTCGGGTTTTACCGGGAACATTTCGGGAAATATCGGGAATCACCAGGCAAAACCGGGAATCACCAGGCAAACACCAGGCAACACCGAGAAATCACCAGGCAACACCGGGAATCACCAGGCAACACCGGGAATCACCAGGCAAACACCAGGCAACACCGGGAAACGACAGAAATCCGCGGAATCCTCTCAACGACCAACAACCGCGGTCAGGAGACGCGCGACCGCGGTGGTCGAGTGCTCGGCCGCGGTCACATTCACAATGCCGCGGTCGATGCACCTTTGGCCGCGGTTCCGTCAGTTGCGACCGCGGGTCTTCCTCCTGCGGCCTATTGTCCAATCTTTTCGTCTTTGCCGGGCCGAGCAGCTAAAGACCTACCTTTTTCTCCTTGGTTTTTCTAATTTTCTGATTTTTTTGTGTTTTTGTTTTATAAAATACCTAATACTTAAAAAGAAAAAGAAATCATAAACTCAAAAAAGGAAAAGAAAATTAAAAGAAAGAGTACCTAAATGGGTTGCCTCCCATTAAGCGCTTTTGTTTTAAGTCGTTTAGCTCGACGTAAGCATGAGGAATCAGGCTGATTTGAATGGCACCCCACTTGATGTGCCTTTATCACTTCCGGTTGGTGGAGGTTTTACTTCTTCTCCTTGAAGAGAAGTCTTCTTACCTTTAATCTTCTTTCGGACTTTAATGTTGTTCAGAACCCTTTTTGTGTTTTCGATCAGCTCCTGTATTTGGTCCTCACTAGTTTCTGTTGCCTCCGGCGGAATGATGATCTTGATCTTTGCAAAAGCTTTTGGCTTCTCCTTTTCTTTCTCTTTTGGCCTGTTTCCCTTACTTGGAAATTCATCTAGGATAGTAGGATAGTACCTTTTTCTGTCCACATTGAGGAAAACAGCATGCCGGTTTGCGTGATCGATTATTGCTCCTACTGTAGCTAGGAATGGTCTCCCGAAAATGAGTGGCCTCTCCTTGTCTTTATCCATCTCCAGAACTTGGAAATCTGCTGGAACAATCTTATCTCCCACTAGAACTTGTAGATCATGAATCACCCCTTCAGTATCTTTTTGAGATGAATCTCCAAAGATAACCTTAACCGTCGATGTCTTTAAGGTTTTAATGCCCAATTTTTCGGCAAACGTCTTAGACATGATGTTGACATAGGCTCCGGAATCGCACAAGCAGTCTGTAAACTTGATTCCTGAAAGGAAACATTGGAAAACAAAACGTCCCGGATCATCGGCTTTGGTAAGCCTTTGAAACGGTGATCGTTCAGGTACCTTAAACGGTGGCTGCTTGGGATCGATATCCTTGTACTGTGGTACAAAGATTGGGGTTTCTTCTTTCTTTCCATCGGTTCCGGACTCTTCTTCGGACAATGTTGTTATGGCGTTGCAAAACTTCTTAGGGTTATCTTCAACTCTTCCTGGAAGAACTCCACTTTGCCTCTTCATAGAGTCGGCTGTTTGGGCGACTTGCACATCTAACTTTTTCACGTGCGAAGATAAAAATTCAAACTTACCATTCAGATCATTGTACATGCAGTCCACTTTCACGTTCACGTCTTTAGATGCTTTTTCGTTCGTCATAACGAGCTGTTGGATTGACTGTTCAAGTCTACAGATTTGTGAAGCTAGCTGGTTCGTCGTGACTCCCTGCTGTTGTACAAATTAATTGTTAAAACCCGTACCTTGGTAGTTATATGGCTATCGCGGTTGATATGGTACTATTCCCCCAAAGTTTCCACCTTGAAACTTGTTTTGGAAGGATTTTTGCTGAGGTGTGTAGTACTGATCTTGAGGATTCTCCACATTTGGATTGCGGTAAGAGAGATTGTTGTAATTTGCATTCCGGAAGTTGTTGTTGAAGTTGTTGTTGGAGCGATTTTGGTATGGCACCAGTGCTCCTACGTAGTTCACATCTTCTTCTTGAATTGCTTGATTAATGTGATCGATATCACTAGGTCCTTCCTCTTCTGCGCCATTGTTGGTTTCACAAGCATGGATCGGGAGATTGTTGCTCTTCAGAAGCTGTCTCACCATGTTCTTCAACTCGGTTATCTCCTTGTTGTCTGTTCCGGCTTGCTTCATCGATCAATCGTATTCAGGACAGTCATTGCTATTGGCTTGAGCCAAATTTTTGATGAGGGCTCTTCCTTGGGTTATCGTCTTTTGCCCAAAATCTCCATTGCTAGCTGTATCAAGGGAAAGTTTGTATTTTGGTTGCAAACCTCGGTAAAATGTGCTCAGCAGGCTTGATCCATGAAATCCATGATGAGGGCAATCACGTTCATACTCCTTAAAACGTTCCCAAGCTTCATAGAAAGATTCAGTTGGCCCTTGTTGAAAGGTTGAGATCTTCGTTCTCAAATTGTTCGACCTTGACTTAGTGTAGAAGTGGTTCAGGAAAGCAGTTCTACATTCTTCCCAATTAGTAATCGATCATGCAGGCAAAGACTTCAACCAACGGTGAGCTTTATCTGCTAATGAAAAAGGGAACAACTTACACTTTAAATAGTCAGGTGGAACTTGGTTTGTTCTCATCATGCTGCAAATTTCTTCAAAAAGCTCGATATGGTCCATTGGGTGCTCAGAAGGAACTCCATGGAACTGGTTTTGCTTCACCAATGAGATGATTTGAGGCTTGACTTCAAACTCATTCCGGTTTGGAAATGGTACTTGAATCGCAGATCGATTCTGAAAATTTTGAGTAGGTGCATCAAAGTCAGCTATGCGATGGTTCCTGGCTTGTCTTCGGTGTTGATTTGCTGGCGGAATGGGGCCGTGAACGCGTTCATTCGGCTGCATTGCTGGGTGGTCACCATCGGCTACATTGATGGGTGGATCAAGGTCTTCACGTCCTTCTCTCTCTCGGTTCTGGTGGTTTCTTGGAAGAACCTCATCCTCCTCTCCATCTTGTCGAGCATGATCAGGTGTCTAGAACAGAAGTTAAAACAAGAAAAATAGCAAAAGGCAGCGAAACAAATCCCCGGCAACGGCGCCAAAAACTTGATGCGTGCTCGTGTCAACTACGTGAGGGAACAAGTTTTACCCTTAACAAAACAAATGAAAGCCGCAAGTGCACAGCTAATCAGTTGTAGTATTTAGGGATCGAATCCACAGAGATTTGTGTGCCTGGTATTCTTCTACGGTTTTTAACTTTATGTCTAGACTAAATTGGTTTTAAAGGTTGGTTGTTTTTCTTGCGAATTAAACTAAAACAAAAGAAAGCAAATAAATCTATCCTAAAAAGCAAGTAAAGAAAATCGAATGAAATGCAAATGGAATAAGTAAAATATCAAACTAAACGAAAATAAGGTAAGTAAAATATCGCATGAAAGGTAAATAAAGCAAGTAAAATAACGAACTAAGGAAATTGAAATGCAGGTCTAAGAAAGCAAGTAAAAATCGATGGAATTGTAAACTATGGCTAAAAACGCTGAGCTTTTGGGAACTCTAAGGGATCATAATCGGTTTTAACACTAAGGTAGATAGATTGGGATTGACGGATAACAATATATGGGTTCTAGAACTAGAGTACGGCGGTATGACTACGTCACTGTCGTGATCATAACCAACTGTTTCTCGCAACCCTGACCAGTAGGTTTCCACTCTGGCCCTGGAAGGGAAAGAACACAAGAGCTGCACAAGACTCGTCAATACTCACGATCTCGCCGCAGGTAGGTTTCCACTGATACGGAAAAATCGCCTATTTCATTCTAGGGCTGATACTTAATGAAAACTTTCGCAACACTAACTATCTAGATCAGATACTAGGTGATCAATCAAGCATACATGCAATAAGAAAAAGAATAAACAGAGAACAGGTCGAAATTCCAGATCTATAAACCTAGATGTCTTAATCGATTATGAGAGCCCCTTTCGGGAACCCTAAGCCCAACTCGGGATCTACTCAGACATGGCTGAGTTCGACATCATCATTGGTTTTAATAAAAGTAATGAAAAACAGTAAAGAAAAGAGATAAAGAAAGCTTCTCTATTGAAGAACTCGGACTTGAACAATCTTCTACAAAAATCTCATAAAAACGGCTAAAGGAAAAGGGTTTCTGTAAAGTATGAAAAGCTCTCTCTAAAACCGACCTAAATGACATGTATTTATAGTCTCCAATACTCCATGGTCTCTAGGGTTCTGGAATTGAGGCTGGGAATGACTTTGGGCTTCAGATAAGTGGGCTTTAAGTCGGAGTTGAATGCCGCGGTCGGGAGTGTTGTGACCGCGGCAATTAGCTTGTTGACCGCTAATGAAATATCTTGAGATCCAACCGTTGGAATATCTCCAAACCAAGTGCAATTGAAAGCTGGTTGATTCTTCTATAAGTTGTCCAAAGTTGAGGGTGATCAGACGGTGAGAAGGTCTTCGTCTCTCCATGAGAGTTCTGACAGTCTGCATTTATCCAAAAGAGTCTTTTTGTTCCATTTTGTGCCTCTTCATCCCAAATTATCTGAAAAGTCTTTTAAAATCCGGAAACATAGAAATCCTTTGAAAACCTTTGAAAATGGAGTAAAAACAGCTGTAAAAGATATTAAAATGATCCATAAAAATGGTCAAAATCCGGTGTTATCATAAGTCACCCCTCGAAGTTGGTCCAACAGCTCGTCTATCCGCAGCAAAGGGTACTTGTTCTTCACAGTAACCTTGTTCAGCCCACGGTAGTCGATAAACAGCCGAAAACTCCCATCTTTCTTTTTAACAAACAGCACGGTATACCCCATGGTGAACTGCTCGGTCGGACAAACCCTTTCTCCATCAGATCGTTTAACTGCTTCTTCAGTTCAGCCATTGATATATTCATAATTTGTCATATTTAGGATTGCATATTTGTCCAAAGATTGAGTCTCATGCATACATTTAGCTAGTTTTGTTAGAGTTTGTCCTTGGTTCTAGCTTTGTCTAGGATTTGCATTAGGTCCTAGAGTGTCCTGCATTTTTGGAGTGTTTATCAGGTGTATTTGGAGCCTATTTGGAGTGGAGGATGTAATTCAGATGAAGAAATGGGGTTGAAATGATCAAAAATGGTGAAAAGGAGCAATTTTGGGTTTTTCGGCAAAATGCTGTACTGATGGTCAAAGATTCTCGGCCAAAATCCTTCCTGCGGGTAGACCTCTCGGCCAAAAACACGTACCAGCGGTCAAGTCTCTCGGCCAAAAATCCCGGGTGCAAATACATTTCTGAAATCGCGTCACCGGAAGATCTTGCCGGCCGATTTAGCTTATAGGGTCTTCAGAAAAGTTAGAGATAATTGAGTCAAGAACCCAGGACAGGTTGAATCAGGGCATTTGGAGCACTGATCTGAAAGATACGGTCACCGGAAGACAGACCTCTCTCGCATCCATTCCGGAGCAATCCGATACTCCTGAATGATCGCCTGTCCGGGAAATCTTTCGGTCCGATTCAGTTGTCGGGTGCTTCATCAAAGTTGGAGAAGATTGGATCATGGTTACAGAACAGTTGGAGTCATATGATTTGAAGTCGGGAGCAGAGAGTTAAGCTCGTCGGAAGGCACGCCCGTCTCGCTGCCATTTTAGACCGACCCGATGAGCTCCGAAGATTGCTAAGGACGATGCATTTCCAGACCGATTCAGTCTACAGGGCCTTCATCAAGATTTTAGATAACTGAGTCCTCGTTCTAGAACATCTGATATCGTTCCATTTGGAGTTGTGAGGCGTGAGTTCCGGAAGGATAGAGACGCACATATCCTTCGAGCATCAAGAGCGTGGAAATTGTGCTAAGTGTAAGGATGGCACGGTGGAATGACACGGTCCACATCTGACCGTGGCACTTGATTGCAGTTCTTCTGGGTTTGACACGGTCTCCACCCCATGGCTTTAGACTTGGCCGTGGCAACCTCCGAAGCGTTCTAACAAATGAATGGTCCAAGTCACGATGAACCGCCACTGTCCACACTTGACCGTGGCAAGATAACACTTGGCCGCAGCACGATCATATGTGCATTCGGTAATTGCCACGAGGTAATGCCACGGTCTACACTTGACCATGGCAAGACAACACTTGGGATCCTTCAGACATTCAGAACTTGACACGGCCATGCATCACGACTTTGGACTTGGCCATGGCAACTTTCTGCAATCCTTCGGCGTTTGACACGGCCATGCATCACGACCAGAGGGAACCCGTGGCACCAAGATCCATCCAAGAACAGAAGCTTCAGGACTTGACACGGTCACATGCCACGGTTCGTCCAAGACCTGCCAGACCGTGGCAAACCTCATCTTTACCCACCAAATCCGGGTTAGTACCCGGTTTGTTCCGGGCTGACCCAATTCGTTTTTAAATACTATATATAGTTTTTAGGGTTTTTCCCCAAAGAACTTAAGCTTTAATCCTTGTTTTCTTGCCTCTTTTGTGAAAGACTCCTTTTAAGAAGAGTAATATCGATTTTTAAGGGTTTAATCAAGAGAGTTTGAGAGATCTTTGTGTTTAAAGCTGCAAATCCATCATTATCCATCTTCCCCATCTCCATCTCTCATCATTAATCATGCTAATCTTCTCAACTTGCAAAGGTTTAAGAGAGATTAGTATGATTAGTGAGTAGTCACCTTAATGAGGTTCTAGATGTGTAGGTTAGGGTGCTAAAGTGTTAGATTAGGAGTGCTTAGGGCTAGATTCATTGATTCATCTCTCTAAACAGCTGTTCTCTAGGCTAGATCCTTGCACATCACTTGAGATCTAGATTCTGGGAAATTCAGGCACCAAAAGTGTTTGATGAAATTCCTGAAAGAGTTGTATTAGAGGTTTAAGCATTTGCTGCATGATGATGTATTGTTATTTGCTTGAATGATCTTCTAGAACTGTTTATTAATGCTCACTGATTCATATTTCACAAATGATGATTTGGTTTGAAAATGAATTAGTGTAGGGGTTAATACCTTCATGAGAGGATTAATCTAGATCTGAGTTCTTAATCATTTGAATCATGTCTCATCATTGTCATTAGCATTCCTTGTTTAGCATCAAACCACCCTAGCCAACTATCATGTCTAGAATCTCATGCCTCCATCATTTCATATTCACATCACTTGTCATTACTTAGTTCTTGTTTGATCACTTCTTTAGTCATTAATCTTGTTTCAAGTATTTAGCTATCATTAATCAATTAAAACCTCACTTGTTCACTTGAATTGAGAAACTGATCACATAGCTTAGTGTCTATCACCACATTCTTGGATTGACAACCTCTTTTATGCTACTTTGACAAGGGGATTGATAGCCCTGAGACCCATAAAGTCTTATCTATCAATTGGCGCCGTTGCCAAATTATGGAGTGTTTAGCATTAAGCTCTGATCTGTTCTTGAGATCAAGTGCTTATTTTTTGTTTTTACTGATTATTTTCAAGTTCTGGTTGTGATTTCAGGTGCATGAACACCAGGTCCAGATCAAGAAGCTGTGGTCCACCTTTCCCCTTAAACGACAACATTAATCTTTTGGTACCAAGGAGGAGAACGGACAGGCGTGGAAGACAGATTGATCAGGCTGATATGGAAGAACAAAGAGAGCATGTGGTTGACATAGAACAACCGGTTCATGAGCAACAGGCTCAGGGTAATGCAGCTGGTAATGGAGTTGGTCAAGGGTTACATCAGGGTAATGTTCATCAGGAAAAGGTTCATCAACAGCAAGCTTATGTCCACCAGGGACAAGCTCCAGCTCATCAGCAGAGGCATCAGGCCAATGTACAACAAAGACAACAGGTGCACCACCAACATCACCCCTTCCAACACCAGCAAAGGAGATATGAGCAGCCACAAGTCTATGTTGGAGAAAATGACAGGGCTAATGCTCTCATCAGTATGGAGCTGGAATTCAGGCACCACCTGTGCAAAACAACAACTTTGAAGTGAAGGCATCCTTGTTGAATATGGTCCAGAACTCAAAGTTCCATGGATTAGCAATGGAAGATCCCTTGGAACACTTGAATCAATTTGATAAAGTGTGTGACCTGACAAAGATAAATGGAGTTTCTGAGGACAGTTTCAAGCTAAGATTATTCCCCTTCAGTCTTGGTGACAAAGCTCACCAATGGGAGAAGAATCTTCCAAGAGGCTCCATTCAAACCTGGGAGCAATGCAAGCAAGCCTTCCTATCTAAGTTCTTCTCCACCTCCAGAACTGCTAAACTAAGGAATCAAATCTCTAGCTTCACTCAGCACAGCAATGAGAGTTTTGGTGAAGCATATGAGAGATTGAGGAGCTACACCAACCAATGCCCACACCATGAGTTTAGTGAGGATTCTCTTCTCAGCACACTTTATAGAGGAGCTCTTCCCAAGATTAGAAACCAGCTGGATACTGCTTCCAATGGGAACTTTCTGGACAAGGAGATTCATGCTGCTTTAGAGCTAGTGGAGAACTTAGCAATGAGCAATGACACTTATGGTGAAGACTATGACAGATCAAATAGATCTGAAGGTTCGAGCTCAGAACAGAGGCTCACTAGAGAAGTTAAGGAGTTGAGAAGTGAATTGGACAAGTTGAAATGCAGAGATATCAGTATGGCAATGCCAATCAGAACCTCTCTTACAGGAATCCCAATGTAGCTAACCCACAAGACCAGGTCTATCCCAATTCTCAAGCTCCAAAGAACTTTGTTCCCAAGAACAACTTTCAAGGGTCATTCCAACCCAAGAATCAGTTTGCTCAGAATCAGGGTTTTGGTCAGCAACAGCAACCATTTCAGGGTACTGGTTTCAGTTCACAGCAACAGCAAAAGGCACCACCAGGGTTTGGTCCACCACAGTTCCAACAGCAAGCGCCGGTTCAACAACAGTTTCAGCCACAACCGGTTCAGCAACAGCCACAGATGAGATCGGATATGGTTGGGATTCTGCAACAACTGCTTCAGGGTCAACAGATATTTGCAAGCCAGAATGCAGCCATGCAGCAGGAAATCAAGGAATTGAAGCAAAACCAGGCTTCAAGCTCAAGGAACCAAGGCCATCTACCTGGAAAACCTGAACCCAACCCCAAGGAATATGCTAAAGCCATTACACTGAGGAGTGGAAAGGAGTTACCTGGTCTTTGAGAACAACAATGTGATCATTGAGGACAATGATCAAACTGAGGGGGAGGCAGCCTTAAAAGATGATCAAGCTGCTGAGAAATCAAGGAAAGAAAAGGGTAAAGAGGTAGCAAAGGAACCTGAATCAGAAAAGATATATGTGCCACCACCTCCATACCAACCCAAGCTCCTATTTTCAAGGAGATTTAAGAAGCAACTTGTAGACAAGGCAAGAGCTGTATTTGAAAAGGCACTCAATGAGACACCACTCACAATGCCTCTTATTGATGCATTCCTAATGATGCCAAATATGGGTAAGTTTTTGAAGGATGCCATTCTGAACAAGACTAAAGAGCTCGAAGGCATGGTGGTACTAAGTCATGAATGCAGTGCTATCATTCAGAAGAAGTCCATACCAAGAAAGTTGACTGATCCAGGGAGTTTAACACTCCCTTGTGCCATTGGACCTCTACTATTCTCTGGTTGTCTTTGTGATCTAGGAGCATCTGTCAGTTTGATGCCATTCTCCATAGCAAAGAAGCTTGGTTTTAGAGTCTTCAAACCTGCAAGGATCTCTCTTATCCTTGCAGACAGTTCAATTAGATTACTTTTTGGGATGTTGGAAGATCTGCCTGTCAAGATTGGTGGTTTTGAGGTTCCAACTGATTTTGTTGTGCTGGAAATGGATGAGGAACCAGTTGATCCTCTTATCTTAGGCAGGCCATTCCTGGCCACAGCAGGAGCTATTATTGACGTGAGAGGTGGGATAATAGAGCTTCAACTTGGGTCTGAGAAGCTCAAGTTTGATGTGAATGAGATGATGAAGAAACCCACCATTGAAGGTCAATGCTTCTATGTGGAAACAATGGATCAGTTGGCTGATGAGTTGCTTGAGGAACTGAATACTGAGTACCCTCTTCAAGCTGCTCTAACCCAAGAACAAGGAGACAATAGGCTCTTGGCAGAAGCAAGTGAAGGATACAAGCTGTATTTGGACAATGCTAGAGAGCTTGGTCCTAAAACAAGGTTTTTGGAACTGGAACAAAGTGGCTCTGAGGTTTTGGCTATCAAAGGATCAGATACCAGCCAATGCAGCTTGGACAAGGATTGGAATAAGGCTGATGCACCCCCTGTTGAGCTCAAGCCTCTACCAACAGGGCTCAGGTATGCCTTCTTGGGCTTAAACTCCACATATCCAGTGATCATCAATGATAGCTTATTAGAGCATGAAGAGAGTGCATTGCTTAGTGAGATAAGAAAGTTCAGGAGAGCCATAGGATACTCTTTGGCTGATATTAGAGGGATCTCTTCTGACATATGCACCCACATGATACACCTAGAGGATCAATCTATGTCCTCTATTGAGCATCAACGACGTCTTAACCCAAACCTCAAGGAGGTGGTTAAGAAGGAGATACTGAAGCTTCTTGAGGCTGGGATAATTTACCCAATCTCTGACTCAAGGTGGGTATCTCCTGTACACGTTGTGCCCAAGAAAGGTGGGATCACAGTGGTTAAAAACGAGAAGGATGAGCTGATAGCTACTAGGACTATAACAGGACACAGAATGTGTATAGACTATAGAAAGCTCAATGCAGCCTCTAGAAAGGATCATTTTCCTTTGCCTTTCATTGATCAGATGCTAGAGAGGCTTGCAAACCATCCCTTCTTTTGTTTTCTTGATGGGTACTCGAGTTTCTTTCAAATCCCCATAGATCCCCGAGATCAAGAGAAAAAACATTTACTTGCCCTTATGGCACATTTGCATACAGGCACATGCCTTTTGGTCTCTGTAATGCCCCTGCCACATTTCAACGTTGCATGATGCATATATTCTTTGACATCATTGAAGAGAAGGTGGAGGTGTTCATGGATGATTTTAGTGTCTATGGCTCCTCCTTCTCGGATTGTCTCTCTAATTTGTCACAGGTCTTGGAGAGATGTGAGCAGCATAACTTGGTGTTGAATTGGGAGAAATGCCACTTCATGGTGCAGGAAGGAATTGTACTTGGGCATAAGATATCTGAGAAGGGCATAGAGGTTTACAGAGCAAAGGTGGAAGTGATGGTGAATCTGCAAACTCCCACTTCAGTCAAAGGGATAAGGAGTTTCCTTGGGCATGCAGGGTTTTACAAAAGATTTATTAAAGACTTCTCAAGAATAGCCAGGCCCTTGACAAGGCTGTTGTGTAAAGAAGTTGATTTCATCTTTGATGGTGAATGTGAAAAGGCCTTCAAGATGATTAAGGATGCATTAGTCAGTGCACCAATTGTCCAAACCCCAGACTGGTCTCTTCCTTTTGTGGTTATGACAGATGCATCTGATTTTGCAGTTGGAGCTGTACTTGGCCAAAGGAAGGATAAGAAGCTTCATGTCATCTACTATGCCAGTAGAACACTTGACTCTGCCCAAGAGAAGTATGCTACCACTGAGAAGGAAATGCTGGCAATAGTCTTTGCTTTTGATAAATTCAGAAGCTACCTGGTGGGATCAAAAGTCATTGTATATACTGATCATGCAGCCCTCAGGTATCTGATGACCAAGAAAGATGCCAAGCCTAGACTATTGAGATGGGTCCTTCTACTTCAGGAGTTTGATATGGAAGTGCAAGATAAAAAGGGTATAGAGAATGGAGCTGCAGACCATCTCTCTAGGTTAAGAGTAGACTCTGAAATCCCTCTTAATGACAGTCTTCCTGAGGAATCACTGATGGTGCTCCACTCTTGTTTGGAGTTTGAAGAAATGGATAGCATCCAAGAAAAGAAAATGTCCTGGTTTGCTGATATTGTGAACTTTCTTGCTTGTGGAGTGGAACCACCTGAACTTGATGCTTACCACAAGAAGAAGTTCTTCAGAGATGTCCAAAGATACCATTGGGATGAGCCCTACTTGTATGTCCTGAAAAAAGATCAGTTGTATAGAAGGTGTCTTGCTGAGGAGGAGATGCAACCTGTGTTGCAAGAGTGTCATGGTTCAGCTTTTGGGGGTCACATGGGAGCATTCAAGACTGGCCAAGGTTCTTCAGAGTGGGTTTTGGTGGCCCACAATGTTCAAAGATGCTCAGCTAGTTGTTTCATCATGTGATGCCTGTCAGAGGCATGGGAACATTTCAAAGAGGAGTGAGATGCCTCAAAACCCAATACTAGAGGTTGAGATCTTTGATTGCTGGGGAATTGACTATATGGGGCCTTTCATTTCATCTTACGGGAATCAGTACATACTAGTTGCTGTGGACTATGTGTCCAAGTGGGTTGAGGCTATTGCTTCCCCTACCAAATATTCCAAGGTAGTAGTAAAGTTGTTCAAGAACATTATCTTCCCAAGATTTGGAGTACCCAGGGTTGTCATTTCTGATGGAGGATCTCATTTTGTGAACAAGACTTTGGAAGGATTGCTGAAAAAGTATGGAGTGAAACACAAGGTAGCTACTCCTTATCATCCTCAAACTAGTGGCCAGGTTGAAGTATCTAATAGACAGATTAAGGCCATTCTTGAGAGGACTGTTAGCTCAAGCAGAAAAGATTGGAGCAAAAGGCTAGATGATGCATTGTGGGCTTATAGAACTGCCTTTAAAACTCCAATTGGGACATCTACTTTCAATCTGCTATATGGGAAGAGCTGCCATCTTCCTGTTGAGCTGGAGTACAAGGCTTTGTGGGCTGTGAAGTTGCTTAACTTTGATATCAAGACAGCTCAAGAGAAAATGGTCATTCAACTCCATGAACTTGAAGAGATTAGGCTTGGGGCTTTTGAGAGCTCCAAGACCTATAAGGAGAAGACCAAAGCTCTACATGATCAAAGATTCTGAAAAGGGAGTTCAAGGAGGGTGATCTGGTGTTGCTGTTCAACTCTAGGCTTAAGTTGTTTCCTGGAAAACTTAAGTCTTGATGGTCTGGTCCCTTTAAAGTTCTTGAGGTCAGGCCATATGGAGCTGTTGTGTTAGAAGGAAAGAATAGTCAAGAGTTTGTGGTAAATGGCCAAAGGATCAAGCACTACCTGGTCTCACAAAGGAAGGAGGAAGCTACAACAGTTCCCCTTCTTGATCCACCACCAGCCTGTTAAGCAGGTTTCCAAAGTCAAACTTAGAGACTTTAAACAAAGTGCTCTTGGGAGACACCCCAAGCTTATCCTTTGTATATATACTTTTAATCTTTTCCTTTCTTTTTTTTTTTTTTAAGTTTTAGGATGTTTTGATGGGTTTGTTTAGTGTCTACAGGTTACAGGTTTGAGTTTGAACCCTTGGAAAGTGAATGCAAGATGAAAATGAATGAAGGAGTGGGCAAAAGCTTATGCTCGGTCTTGAGCATGGTCACCGGCCACGGTCAAATATCAAGCGTGGCAAGCTTTTTAGCTAAGCCACGAGAGAGGAGTCACGGTCTTGAAGAGTGACCATGGCAGACGATGCATACTGTCGGCTTTTTCCACGGTCAAGAGACACGGGACTGAAGCCGGCCGTGGCAAAAGAGGAATGGACGAAACAAGCTTCAGCTTGTGACACCGTGAGTTTGCCACGGAGAGAAGACTTGGCCGTGGCAAAACAAAAATGGATGGACCAAGGTTCGGTGCTTGACACGGTCATCCTGCACGGGGAGAAGGTTTGGTCGTGGCATATGTTGGACAAAGAAGACTTCATTCGGGATTTGACACGAGGACGGTGCTACGGGACGCTCTTTGCCGCGGCAGAAACATGCGAGTCTTCGGCGTTTGACACGGTCACGTGCCACGGTCAACAAGGCGCAGCAAAAATTTTGAAAAGTCTTGACCGTACGGACGTTGACCGGTCAAAGGCACGCCCTTTACAGCTGTTCCCCACCGTGGTCTTCTTCCTCACACGAGTTTGCTTTCTTCTCTTCATTTCTTGAACTTGAAACACTCATATCTCTCTCGTTCTTGAACCAAATTGAGGAATTCCAACTGCATTGAACTCGTAATCCTGTCTATTTTCTTGCTGCACATTCGTTTTTCACTCGAACTTTGAAGATTCCAAGGTATTTTTGTCTGTTAAAACTCACCTTTTTCATGTCTTAATGTACTGTTCATGAACTTGAAATACATGGAATCGATTTTAATAGGCCGCTTGATACCTTGGAATCATTTTGTGAGTGTTGTGCAAGTAGAATGGATAAGAAATGTATGGATCTTGCTTGAGAATAACCTGTTCTTGGAATTTTTGAGAAATTTCTTTAAATTCATCAACTATTTCGATTTTTTTTTCTAGAAATTGTGTTTCAAGCTGAACTCTTTGTGTGCATTGCTTCTTGCCATTTCCTTGGGTTTATTAAGTTTTTAACCGGCTAAAGACACATTCTTTTCTAGTGAGATCGATCTGTACCACCCCTGTACTTGGTGAACTTTTGGAAAACTTTTGTTGTTCTCTTGCCTTGGTGCTCACAGCTGTTTGAGAAAATGCAGGATTGGAGGAACAAAAAGAACAGCGGCCATGGAGAAATCGAAAAAAGAAAGAGCTGGAGCTTCATAGGATCAGATTCTACCTTTTGGGCATAAAGTTTTTAAGAAACAGAAGAAACAAAGAAAGCCAAAGAATCCAGCTGAGAAGAAAGTAAAGAATGTGGCTGCACTAAAGAAAACCAAGGCTTCTGCTTCAAGGAATTCTGGTAAAGAACTGGCGCTGGTTGGAGCTGTTCAAAGGAAAGGAAAAGAGGTGGCTGTGGCTGAGGATGAAGATGAAACAGAGAGTGATCCTGAAGCAGCATTGCAACCGATTAAGAAAGCAAAGACAAAACCAGAACCTGAAGACAAAGAACCAACTTTTGATGACTACTTTGCTATGTTCAAGGATGTAAAGGTGTTGCAAACCAAGTTCCCTGATATGGAGCTGCTGAAAAAGATGGGGCTACTTGAAGAAGTTCAGCTCATTTTTAACAACATGGGATTTGGTGGATTCTTTGAGATGAAAGATGTGGCTCATGATGGAGTAACACAAGAGTTTCTTGCATCCCTTGAAGTTTGTGGATATGGCCCCAGAGATCAGAGGATCAAAGAGGGAAATGGTGTTGGCACATAGAGTTCACAGTCAATGGTACACAATACCATGTAAGCTTCAAGGAACTAGATGAGATCTTTGCCTTTCCAAGACCTGCACAGGATGGGACACTGAAGTTCACATACCCTGATCACATGATTACTGACCTGTGGGATACAATTGCTTTTGGGAGCTTCAGAGGAGGAAGATGCAAGAGTTCATGGATAAGAAACCCAGCCATCCGCTATGCTCACAAAGTGCTTTGCCAGATGTTTTTTACCAAACACAATGATGGTGTAGTGCATCTAGCTGACATGGAGCTACTGGGTATGGGTCTACATCCTCTCATCAGTCATTTGAAGAGCAAGAGAGAATTTCATCTCCCACACTACATCCCTTCTGGTGGTGCATTCTTGGCACGCCATATGCTGATATACAAAGACATTGCTTGGAGTGAGGGTAAAAGGCAGAAGCTCACTAAGTTGCACAATGGATGGTTAGTGACAAAGATTCTGAAAGAAAGAGGTTTTGTCTTTGATGATGTTGAGGTCAAGCCTGAGTTGATTGATGAAGCTACCCTCACCAAGGTTGGGTTTTTAACAGAAAGCAATGGTGAAAACTTCTTGTACACCTTCAAGCTCTTACAAAATGAGAAGGTCCAAGTTCTGTTGCCACACCCAGCCATCACCACTCTCACAGAAAGGCACAATGTCTCCTTTATTGTTCTAAAGGATCAGCTCTACAACCCAGCCATTGACCCTCCAATTCGCAAATGCAAGAGGACCGCAGGATCCAAGGGTAAAGAGCTAGTTGAAGAGCAGAGCACAGCTAGGGCTGCCGGTTGTGAGAATGAGGAGCCAAGAGATTTTGAAAGAAGGATGGGAGCAGGCCGGTACCATTTTGATCCTTATGTTTGGGGTGAACCTGAGTATCACACAAAGAAGCTGTATTCCAGAGTTAACAGCCTTCAGAAATGGTGCAAATGGGAAGACAAAACAATCCACAAGCTAGTTGACTGTGTTAGGCAACTAAAGAGGAAGGTGAAGAAACTCACAGCTCCAGCCACCTCACCCAAACGAGATACAAGAGAAGAGGTGGGAGAAAGCTCTGCAGCTCAGGAATTTGCGTTCCCACCAGGAAAAGAAGACCGGATCAACTCGGCCACAGCATTCCTACCTGACTCACCTGAGAGCAGCCCACCCAGACACTCAACTCCATCCTGCTCTACCTCGAATCCATCCCACTACCTGGGATCCGACCTCAGCGATTGAGGTAAACACTCCATCCTTGTAAATATGCATATAACTTAGCTTATTTTCTCTTTGCATTTTGTGATTTTGCTTTGCACTTCTCCTTCATGCTTTTATAACACAAGGGACTGTGTTATTTAACTGTGGGGGAGGGGTTTTGTGTTTACTAATCATGTTTATTCTGCTCTTATTTTCTTTTTCACTTTGAGTCTCATTTTGCATTCATCTAAGTGCATAAAAAAAATGCAAAAATCTGAAAAAGTTTCACAAAAAAATGCTGATGTAGTTGCATTCATATTTTAGGTTGAGTTTAATTTGCATTTTCATATAGGTTGCATCATATGCAAATGGGAGTAATGATATATTTTTTCTTGAAGAGAGCATCATTTTAAAAGCTTGGTCCCTTAAGGCATTGCAAAACTGGTATGAAATCAAGTGTGAACCATGCTTTGAACTGGTGTCTCAATACTTCTGTGCTAGCTGAATCAAGTTGTGAATAGCCTCAACCTTGCTTAAGTGAGAACCCTTGAATTTGACATCTAATTATCATGTTTGTGCATATCATTGTGAATTCATGGGTACCACATACATATTTGAGCTTTCTTATCCTTTTTTATCACTCTTGCTAGCTCAAATAGCTGATCTCTCATCTTGAGACAGTTCCCTGCCCTTAGCCAAACCTTTCTTTGAAGCCTAAACACCCTTCTTGTGTGCATGATTTGTGAGGCCTTGTTTCTAGTGGACTTGGTAAAAAGTGTTGGGTTTAGAGCGACAAAGATAGTGCTGCATGTAGATACTAGTCCAACATCAAGGGCTACTCTAGGCTTAGGTGAAAGTGAGAGCATTGATTTTGAGTGTGTGAGCTGAAAAGAAAAAAAAAAAATCTGAGTGATAAAAGTGGAAAGAACTGGATTGGTGAGGGGAATGAATGCTTAAATGAAAGAAAGTGAGTGTGTGCTGAAATGTAAAGCTCATGTGTTGAAATGAAAAGAGTCTCATAAAAAAAAAAAAGAGAAAAGATTCAAAAAGAGGCTGAATTAAAGAAGAGCTTGTGTGTTAAAGAAAAGAAACTCACTAAGTGGTTGTTAAAGAAAGCATTCCCCTAAGAGATGAAATGAAGAGAGTGATGAGAGCTAATTGAGTGTCAAGGGTAAAATGCCATTTGGGGTGAGTAGACTAGAGAAAGAGTCTTGAGAGGTTTAAAGTTGAGTGTGAAAAGCATTTTGGGTGTGGGGTAGATGTAGTTCTATCTTTGTATGCATCCATTGCTTTTTACCCTTAGTATTTTACTAAAGTCTGCTAATTTTTGAGTGATCCCCTTGCATGGAGTACTAGTTACTTGATTGAGATCATTTTAATCTCAAAACCCAGTCCCAAGCCAAATTCATTCACTTGCTTTGCATGAACATGATCCACTTGATACTTTAAATGAATGTCAAAAAGTTGAGGTTAGGAATGCTTGTGAAGGTTGGTGCTTGAGTTTGGTTCATTTGGTGACAAGTAGGGCTAATTTTTATGAGTAAACCAGTTTGCATTGCAGTCCAGAATTGGTAATTTGAACAATGGCTTTGAACTCTTTTAATGATGATCTCTCTTTAAAGAAATATGAACTCCCATGCATCCAACCTCTCTCTCTCATTTGTTCTTGTTTTCTTGAGGACAAGCAAAGGACAAGTGTGGGGGAATTGATATATTCATAATTTGTCATATTTAGGATTGCATTTTTGTCCAAAGATTGAGTCTCATGCATACACTTAGCTAGTTTTGTTAGAGTTTGTCCTTGGTTCTAGCTTTGTCTAGGATTTGCATTAGGTCCTAGAGTGTCCTGCATTTTTGGAGTGTTTATCAGGTGTATTTGGAGCCTATTTGGAGTGGAGGATGTAATTCAGATGAAGAAATGGGGTTGAAATGATCAAAAATGGTGAAAAGGAGCAATTTTGGGTTTCTCGGCAAAAAGCTGTACTGATGGTCGAAGATTCTCGGCCAAAATCCTTCCCGCGGGTAGACCTCTCGGCCAAAAACACGTACCGGCGGTCAAGTCTCTTGGCCAAAAATCCCGGGTGCAGATACATTTCCGAAATCGCGTCACCGGAAGATCTTGCCGGCCGATTCAGCTTACAGGGTATTCAGAAAAGTTGGAGATAATTGAGTCAAAAACCCAGGACAGGTTGAATCAGGGCATTTGGAGCACTGAGCTGAAAGATACGGTCACCGGAAGACAGACCTCTCTCGCATCCATTCCGGAGCAATCCGATACTCCTGAATGATCGCCTGTCCGGGAAATCTTTCGGTCCGATTCAGTTGTCGGGTGCTTCATCAAAGTTGGAGAAGATTGGATCATGGTTACAGAACAGTTGGAGTCATATGATTTGAAGTCGGGAGCAGAGAGTTAAGCTCGTCGGAAGGCACGCCCGTCTCGCTGCCATTTTAGACCGACCCGATGAGCTCCGAAGATTGCTAAGGACGATGCATTTCCAGACCGATTCAGTCTACAGGGCCTTCATCAAGATTTTAGATAACTGAGTCCTCGTTCTAGAACATCTGATATCGTTCCATTTGGAGTTGTGAGGCGTGAGTTCCGGAAGGATAGAGACGCACATATCCTTCGAGCATCAAGAGCGTGGAAATTGTGCTAAGTGTAAGGATGGCACGGTGGAATGACACGGTCCACATCTGACCGTGGCACTTGATTGCAGTTCTTCTGGGTTTGACACGGTCTCCACCCCATGGCTTTAGACTTGGCCGTGGCAACCTCCGAAGCGTTCTAACAAATGAATGGTCCAAGTCACGATGAACCGCCACTGTCCACACTTGACCGTGGCAAGATAACACTTGGCCGCAGCACGATCATATGTGCATTCGGTAATTGCCACGAGGTAATGCCACGGTCTACACTTGACCATGGCAAGACAACACTTGGGATCCTTCAGACATTCTGAACTTGACACGGCCATGCATCACGACTTTGGACTTGGCCATGGCAACTTTATGCAATCCTTCGGCAACACGGCCATGCATCACGACCAGAGGGAACCCGTGGCACCAAGATCCATCCAAGAACATAAGCTTCAGGACTTGACACGGTCACATGCCACGGTTCGTCCAAGACCTGCCAGACCGTGGCAAACCTCATCTTTACCCACCAAAGCCGGGTCAGTAGCCGGTTTGTTCCGGGCTGATCCGGTTCGTTTTTAAAGACTATATATAGTTTTTAGGGTTTTTCCCCAAAGAACTTAAGCTTTAATCCTTGTTTTCTTGCCTCTTTTGTGAAAGACTCCTTTTAAGAAGAGTAATATCGATTTTTAAGGGTTTAATCAAGAGAGTTTGAGAGATCTTTGTGTTTAAAGCTGCAAATCCATCATTATCCATCTTCCCCATCTCAATCTCTCATCATTAATCATGCCAATCTTCTCAACTTGCAAAGGTTTAAGAGAGATTAGTATGATTAGTGAGTAGTCACCTTAATGAAGTTCTAGATGTGTAGGTTAGGGTGCTAAAGTGTTAGATTAGGAGTGCTTAGGGCTAGATTCATTGATTCATCTCTCTAAACAGCTGTTCTCTAGGCTAGATCCTTGCAAATCACTTGAGATCTAGATTCTGAGAATTTCAGGCACCAAAAGTGTTTGATGAAATTCCTGAAAGAGCTGTATTAGAGGTTTAAGCATTTGCTGCATGATGATGTATTGTTATTTGCTTGAATGATCTTCTAGAACTGTTTATTAATGCTCACTGATTCATATTTCACAAATGATGATTTGGTTTGAAAATGAATTAGTGTAGGGGTTAATACCTTCATGAGAGGATTAATCTAGATCTGAGTTCTTAATCATTTGAATCATGTCTCATCATTGTCATTAACATTCCTTGTTTAGCATCAAAGCACCCTAGCCAACTATCATGTCTAGAATCTCATGCCTCCATCATTTCATATTCACATCACTTGTCATTACTTAGTTCTTGTTTGATCACTTCTTTAGTCATTAATCTTGTTTCAAGTATTTAGCTATCATTAATCAATCAAACCTCACTTGTTCACTTGAATTGAGAAACTGATCACATAGCTTAGTGTCTATCACCACATTCTTGGATTGACAACCTCTTTTATGCTACTTTGACAAGGGGATTGATAGCCCTGAGACCCATAAAGTCTTATCTATCAGCCATCTCAGCCGGAGCCATCCAATACGGTGCCTTGGATATCGGCGCCAATCCAGCCTCGAGCTCGATGGTAAACGGATCTGATCGTGCAGACGGTAAACCCATTAGCGCCTTAAACACATCCTCGAACTCGCTTACAACCGGAATACTGCCCATCTCCGCATCCGGTCCTACCTCGGCGGTCGTGATCGTAGCTAGGTATGCCTCACACCCCTTCTCGATCATTCAGTCAGCTTGTTTTGCCTAAACAATCAAGCTACACTTGGTCGTGATACCCTGATACTCCTGATAACTAAGGTTTTCAAGGCCTTAAGAAGGGTTATCAATCCCCTTGTCAAAGTAGTATAAGGGGTGTTAATCCATATGTGTGGTAGTTAGGCACTAGTTTATGTGATAAGTTCTTAAGTCAAGTGATCAAAGATGAGTTTTGGTGTGAACAAAGTAACAAGAAAGCATAAAATAAGAAACAAACAAGCTATGATTAATGAACTAAGCAAGCAAACAAAACAAGGTGATGGTGTTTAGGCAAATGATAAAAGCTAAACCTCTAGATGTGATCATTGATTAGGGTGCTTTAGATATTGAATCATGATGCTAAGAACATAATGCAACACTTGCTACTCTTTAGTCTAGGCTTCTTAATCAGATTAATTCATTTCCATGACAATAATCCCTTTGCAAATCACTTAATCAAGTCTAACAACCATTAGATATAATCAAGCAATCAGCAAGCATAATGCATCAAGCCTAATAAGTGACCAAACAATCTCTCAACCAAGAAGACTGAATCTTATACAGAAAGACATAACAAGCAATCACATGATCTCAAACATTTCAACTTAGAACTCTAATCTAGACTAATCCTCTCATGAAGGCATTAATCTCTACACTAATCCACTTTCAAACCAAATCATCATTTGTGAAATATGAATCAATGAGCATTAAGAAACAGTTCTAATATGTCATTCATGCATTTAACAAATCATTCCCATGATGAAAAAGGCTTAAACCCTTAAGTTAGCTCATTCAGGCATTTCATCAAACACCTTGTGGGTGGAGAAATGCCTAAGTTCTAGATCAAGCTTATAATGAGAGATCTAGCATTAAGAGCAGCTAACTAAGGAAATGAAATGAGAATCTAGACCCTAAACATCACAAATCAATCATCTAAGCACCCTAATTTACACACCTAGAAGTTTAAAAGATGACTACTCACTAATCATGAAAAACACATCTAGTCTTTTGCAAGAGATGATGTTAATCATGATTAGAAGCAGAAATGAGATGATGAGATGATGAGAAACAGCTTTGGAATGATCAAATCCCTTAGATATCTCTTAATCAAACTCGTTTTTACACTAAAAAGGAAAGAGAAACAAGAGAAAACAAAGCTTAAGTCTTGGAAAAAACCCTAAAAAGCATATATAGTATCTCTTGCGGACCGGGTCAGCCCAGGACAAACTGGATCCTGACCCGGCTTTGATGGATAGTGGTGTGGTTTGCCACGATCAGATGATGGTTGGACAGACCGTGGCAAACTGACCGTGGCAAACTGATAGTGTCAAAGCTCTTGGACAGATTCTTCATGATCAAGGTTGCCATGGCTTGATTTACACCATGTCTAGTGGCTGTGTCTCTTCTTTTCTGAGTTTGGGTGATGAACTTCTTGGATTGACACGGTCTAGTAGCTCTTGGTCAAGCCCCGTGGCAAGTGGTCGTGCCAAAAGCCGAAGGTGTGTAAAAGTTGCCATAGTCAAGTCCTAGACTGTGGCATTCAAACCGTGTCAAAACCCGAATGCTTGTAAAGTTCCTCCCAGCCAAGTGTTTGTTTGCCACGGTCAAGTGTAGACCATGGCATGAATATCTTGTCAATCGCCGAAGGTGTGTAAAAGTTACCACGGTCAAGTCCCAGACCATGGCATTCAAACCGTGTCATGTTTCACTTAGCTCGCATCATTCAGTGCTGTCTGGACCACCTCGCATTCCGGAGAGTGTAACTCATAAGATACTTGTCCGAATTGAGTGATTCCTGTTGCAGAGGCGAGAGGACTCATATATATACAACTTTTGTGAAGAAAGCTTCGGTGCTTGGGAAGTGGAAGGCTTCCTTGAGGGCTCATCTCCGCATTTCATTTACACGACCAGAGAGAGGCGTCTAGACATGTGTCCATTCCGGAGATTGTATCTTCCTGATCATAGATCCGAATTGAATGATCTTGGACGTTCTGGAAAGAGGACTCAAATATCTCTGATTCGCATGAAGACCCCGGAAACCGAATCGGTCTGGAAGTGCACCGTCCTTCGCATTCTTCGGAGCTCATCGGCTTGGTCCAAAACGGCAGCGAGACAGGAGTTTCTTCCGACGAGCTTAACTTTTTTCTCACGCGTCCGAATTCCATGATTCCACTTGTTCTGGAACCGTGATCTTATCTACTCCAACTTTGATGAAGCCCCTGACAACTGAATCGGACCGGAGGGTTCCCCGGACAAGCGATCATTCAGGAGTATCGGATTGCTCCGGAATGGATGCGAGAGAGGTCTGTCTTCCGGTGACCGTATCTTTCAGCTCAGTGCTCCAAATGCCCTGATACAACCTGTCCTGGGTTCTTGACCCAAGTATCTCCAACTTTTCGGAAGACCCTGTAAGCTGAATCGGCCGGCAAGAGCTTCCGGTGACGCGATTTCGGAAATGTATATGCACCCAGGATTTTTGGCCGAGAGACTTGACCGCGGTACGTGTTTTTGACCACATATGATGTGTACTTCATCTCAAGTACCTTAGGCCTAGTCCCGAACCCATGTCTCGTAGCCGTGTCAAAACCCGAGCCCAAGGTTCATTCTTCTTGCCTTTGCCACGGCCTAATCTTTAACCGTGTCTTTTAACCGTGGCAAACCCAGAAGGTTTGCATCTTTTGCCACGGCCGCCTGCGTTCCATGTCACCTGGCCGTGTCAAAGCCCGAATCAGGTCCATTCCTTATTTCTTTTTGCCACGGTCACTTGTGATCCGTGTCTTCCCACGGTGGCAATCACCGAACTCTTGCTTCTTTTGCCACAGCCAGGCCTTGAGACCGTGATTCATTCCCGTGGCTTAGCTAAGAAGCTTACCACGCCCTGGTATCTGACCGTGGCTGGTGACCATGCTCAGGGCCGAGCCTAGGTTTGTGCCCACTCATTCATTTCTTTTCATCATTTGTTCACTTTCCAAGGGTCCAAACTCAAACCTGTACCCTGTAGACACTAAACAAACCCATCAAAACATCCTAAAACATAAAAAAGAAAGAAATCAAAAGATCAAAAGCATATTTACAAAAGGATAAGCTTGGGGTGTCTCCCAAGAGAACTTTGTTTAAAGTCTCTAAGTTTGACTTTGGAAACCTGTTTAACAGGCTGGTGGTGGATCAAGAAGGGGAACTGATGTAGCTTTCTCCTTCTTTTGTGAAACCAAATAATGCTTGATCCTTTGGCCATTCACCACAAACTGTTGACCATTCTTTCCTTCTAAGACAATAACACCATATGGTCTCACTTCAAGAACTTTAAAAGGTCCAGACCATCTAGACTTAAGTTTTCCAGGAAACAACTTAAGTCTAGAGTTGAACAGCAACACCAAATCTCCTTCCTTGAACTCCCTTTTCAGAATCTTTTGATCATGAAGAGCTTTGGTCTTCTCCTTATAGATCTTTGAGCTCTCAAAAGCTCTAAGCCTTATCTCTTCAAGTTCATGGAGTTGAATGACCCTTTTTTCTTGAGCTGTCTTGATATCAAAGTTCAGCAACTTCACAGCCCACAAAGCCTTGTACTCCAACTCAACAGGAAGGTGGCAGCTCTTCCCATATAGCAGATTGAAAGGTGATGTCCCAATAGGAGTTTTAAAAGCAGTTATATAAGCCCAAAATGCATCATCTAGCCTCTTGCTCCAATCTTTTCTGCTTGAGCTAACAGTCCTCTCAAGAAAGGCTTTGATCTGTCTATTATATACTTCAACCTGGCCACTAGTTTGAGGATGATAAGTAGTAGCTACCTTGTGTTTCACTCCATGCTTTCTCAGCAAACCCTCCAAAGTCTTGTTCACAAAATGAGATCCTCCATCAGAGATGACAACCCTGGGTACTCCAAATCTTGGGAAGATAATGCTCTTGAACAGCTTCACTACAACCTTGGAATCATTGGTAGGGGAAGCAATGGCCTCAACCCATTTGGACACATAGTCCACAGCAACAAGTATATACTGATTCCCATAAGATGAAATGAAAGGCCCCATGAAGTCAATCCCCCAGCAATCAAAGATCTCAACTTCTAGAATTGGGTTTTGAGGCATCTCACTCCTCTTTGAAATGTTTCCATGCCCCTGACAGGCATCACATGCTGAAACAACTAACTGAGCATCTTTGAACATTGTGGGCCACCAAAACCCACTCTGAAGAACTTTTGCCACAGTCTTGAATGCTCCCATGTGACCCCCAAAAGCTGAACCATGACACTCTTGCAACACAAGTTGCATCTCCTCCTCAGCAAGACACCTTCTATACAGCTGATCTTTGTTCAGGACATAGAGGTAGGGCTCATCCCAAAGGTATCTTTCAACTTCTCTGAAGAACTTCTTCCTGTGGTAAGCATCTAATTCAGGTGGTTCCATTCCACAAGCAAGATAGTTCACTATATCAGCAAACTAGGGCATCCTCTTCTCTTGAATGCTATCTACTTCTTCAAACTCCAAGTAAGAGTGGAGCACCATCAGTGATTCCTCAGGAAGACTGTCATTAAGAGGGACTTCAGAGTCAATTCTCAGCCTAGAGAGATGGTCTGCAGCTCCATTCTCTATACCTTTTTTGTCCTGTACTTCCATATCAAACTCCTGAAGTAGAAGAACCCATCTTCACAGTCTTGGCTTGGCATCTTTATTGGTCATCAGATACCTGAGGGCTGCATGATCAGTATATACAATGACTTTTGATCCCACCAGGTAGCTTCTGAATTTATCAAAGGCAAAGACTATTGCCAGCATTTTCTTCTCAGTAGTAGCATACTTCTCTTGTGCAGAGTCAAGTGTTCTACTGGCATAGTAGATAACATGTAGCTTCTTGTCTTTCCTTTGCCCAAGAACTGCTCCAACAGCAAAATCAGATGCATCTGTCATAACCTCAAAAGGAAGGGACCAATCTGGTGCCTGGACTATTGGTGCACTGACTAATGCATCCTTGATCATCTTGAAGGCCTCCTGTAAATCTTTGATAAATCTTCTGTAAAACCCTGCATGCCCAAGGAAACTCCTTATCCCTTTGACTGAAGTGGGGGTTTGCAGATTCACCATTACTTCCACTTTTGCTCTGTCAACCTCTATGCCCTTCTCAGATATCTTGTGCCCAAGAACTATTCCTTCCTGCACCATGAAGTGGCATTTCTCCCAGTTTAACACCAAGTTATGCTGCTCACATCTCTCCAAGACCTGTGACAAATTAGAGAGACAATCCGAGAAGGAGGAGCCATAGACACTAAAATCATCCATGAACACCTCCACCTTCTCTTCAATTATGTCAGAGAAGATATGCATCATGCAACGTTGAAATGTGGCAGGGGCATTACAGAGACCAAAAGGCATTCGCCTGTATGCAAATGTGCCATAAGGGCATGTGAATGTTGTTTTCTCTGTCTCGGGGATCTATGGGAATTTGGAAGAACCCCGAGTACCCATCGAGAAAACAAAAGAAGGGGTGGTTTGCAAGCCTCTCTAACATCTGATCAATGAAAGGTAAAGGAAAATGATCCTTCCTAGAGGCTGCATTGAGCTTTCTATAGTCTATACACATTTTGTGTCCTGTGACAGTCCTAGTAGCTATCAGCTCATCCTTCTCGTTTTTAACCACTGTGATCCCACCCTTCTTGGGCACAATATGAATAGGAGACTGATCTGCTCAAAGTTTAATCCCTAGAGCTACTCTGCAAGAGCACATATGTGCAATTGTAGTATAATAGGGGTCGAACCACAGAGACGAGAGATTCGCTCAATAAACCTATTAGAAATTGAATAAAGCTAAGCAGAGTAATGAGAAGAAAATAGCAATGCAAATAAAGATAAACGAATGCAGTAAAAACGTTTGTAAAGTTCAGATGGGTGGAGATTAGGCTTAGGGCGTTTCTCAGGAAATCAATGCATGCAGATAAATCGATAAATCAGGGTTCAGGTTTAAGCACGGTTCTTGAACTCGAATCACAGAATTATAATTAACCAACTTCCGTTGTGAGAATTATCTAAGTTAAAATCCTGGAATTCCAAATTCCTTTGCAAACCCTAAAGATTTAAACCAGCTTTAATGCTCAAGTTCGATATGTTCACAAAGTATCTAAACCAAATTCCTTTGCGAATAGCTACTTTGCTCACCCTAGGTTCTTTCCAGTTATTCAATTACACTTCCGTGTCAATTAAGCAACCTAAGATCTAAGTTCTAGGTGGCCAGTCCAGAATTAGCTTTAAGAACAACCTATGGTAAAGAACTAAATAGATTATGAACCCTAACTAACCAATCAATCTAACATCCAATGAAATCTTTTATGAGAACCCTAAACCTAACAAGCAAACTACTCAGACATGGAGATTGAAGCAATAAACATGATTGAATAGTTTGCAGTAAGCAGTAAATAGATTAATAAACAGGGGCTCGAAATCTTCTCTCTCCGGAACAGAGTTTCAGACTTGTCTCCCCAAAAACTCTCAAAAACAAAAGTTCTCTCTAAGAAAATTTAAGGTAATCGTAAAAAGGGAATAAAAACCCTATATATATCTCTAAGACACGTTTTGGGCTTCCTTGGAAACGTTTAGGCCCAACTCCTTCTTCAAATAGGAAACAAAATCGTTTTTTCCTTATTTCTTTGACAAGTGTCGCGCGTCACTCTCCATGGTGTCGAGCGTCACTAAAGCACAAAATCCATACTT
This sequence comes from Eutrema salsugineum, assembly GCF_000478725.1. Lineage (NCBI taxonomy): Eukaryota > Viridiplantae > Streptophyta > Magnoliopsida > Brassicales > Brassicaceae > Eutrema > Eutrema salsugineum. The sequence continues at coordinate 13,666,147 of NW_006256547.1, read as the reverse complement.
GACGAATTTGATCCTGATTAAGCTCCCAAGTGCTCCAAAGTCTCCAGTTAAGCTCCAAACGTACCTAGGACCTGTAAAGACTCCAAAAGACTCGAAAGACACTAAAAAGACTCTATAAATAAGACTTATACCATGGTTAAAAACCATAAAAACCATGATATATCAACTCCCCCAGACTTAGCATTTGCTTGCCCTCAAACAAACATAACACCAAACAACAGAAAGAAGTTTGAAAACACAGAGACTCAACCTTTCATTGGAACATCGCCCTTGACCAATTGCCTGCAACTCAACTACTGCTTCATCATTCCAAATCGAACCACCATGTACTTCTCCGTAGACATTCACAACTTTCCAGATTAAGTCCAAAATTCCACAACATGGTCCATAAACCTTCATCGCTGGATCTCACTGATGATTCAGATGCCAAGAACCTTCTAGATTCTTTCCCGTACTATACTCAAGCAAATCAGCCATACACACTTTGGTACTTTTCTCTCCCCCAGACTTATTCTTTTCGCACATTCATCATCTCTTTTTTTTTTTATGGCATATACTCGATAAGGGTAAAGCTGCGAGTACTGATGGTGTTTGCCATCGAGTCCCCGAGTTGTCCCCTTACCTTGTATCAAAGGTTTTCAGCGAAAGTGGGGTCATGGGAAACTTTCCTACCCCTCACTTCCATCCTTTTGTGTGATCATTCCCACTTAGAGTGAATAATGGGATCATTGGAAACATTCCTAGCCCTTCACTCCTAAGCGAAAATCATCTCAATCTTTTTGACCTTTTTCTTTCTTTCTTCTTTTTCTTAGCTCGTCACAAGGGAGAGAAATACCCACATTAAATTTTACACAGGCTTTCATTGATCAAGTATGAACGAGGAATCAAGCTCTGAGGCATTAGTCACATCAACGAGTTAAAAGTGAAGTTTAGAACTTAGCTCAGGTTAGTGGATTCTGTTGGAAACATGGACGCCTCTAGTCAGCTGGTCAGCCTTTGGATTTTTCATTAGTCGGATCTAGACTGAATCTGCAGCAGTGGTCACTTAGGTGAAAGGTCAGCACAATAATTCCAAGAAAAGCATCATGATCTCCAACAGGTTTTGACTCAAAAACGTTTTGACACAACTGACTCTTAAGAAAACAAACACAATGTCAGCAACTATCTCCCCCAGACTTAAACAACACTGTCCCCAGTGTTATCAAATCCGAAGTTGGCGAAGCAAAAGAAAAGAAACAGAGAAACGCAGGAAAAACAGAGAACTTACCTGGCTGCAATGATGGTGTCGCGCGTCACTGATGATGGTGTTGTGCGACACTTGTTTTCTTCGTACCAAATTGCAGCAGACTAATCCGAATTTCTGGTTTGACTCCGGTTGCCCGATTTCCTAATTTTATTTTTTTTTTGACAGAAGCAAGTGACAAGCGACACCGAAAGTGGTGTCGCTCGACACCAGCCTCTGTTTCACCTGAGACACAAAAAAGAAAAACGAAAATCAACTGAAACAAAAAGACTTATTTACAGACTCACCAGTGGATTGCCTTCCACCAAGCGCTTGTTTAAAGTCATTAGCTTGACTATGGATAGACTATGCATCTGGTGGATCAGACAGTGGCAAAGAGTGCCTCTGTGAAAGTCGTCTCATCCATGGTGGTGTGTAAGCGTTGTGCGCATGAGGTCGTCCAAGGAATACAGGAATAGCACCAGGGTTAGATCTGTGTTTGGGTGGCTTCAACCTATTCCCTGCAATATCATCAAACGAAAAACCAAGTGCTGTACGATAATCTCGTAGCTTGCGTCGCGAGACCGAATCTGCATCTTTCAAATCAGTTTTGATGATATCACAAGAATTAGGATTAGGCTCAAGAAGTGCATACCTTTGCTTTGGTGGAGATGGATGGAGTGCAATGTTTGGAGCTTCCTGATCAACAGCAGTCATTGGTTCTGTAGACGTTTTCGTCAACTCTGGTTGATCTCTCACCTTCTCAGCATCAAACACGTTCTGATCTCCAACTATCACTTCAGGTATTGCACTGACTTGGAATGTCTGACCATCTATGGTGGGATCCTTCAGCTTCTCCATCTTGAAAGTCATGATGGTATCTCCCAGGTGGAGATCAAGGTTACCATGCTTGACATCAATTACTGCTCCAGCTGTAGCTAAAAACGATCTTCCCAGGATAAGAGGATCTTTGGGTTCCTCTCCATATTCCAGAACCACGAAATCTGTAGGAATTATGCAATCACCAACTTTAATCGGAACATCCTCCAAGACACCTTTTGTGATTCTTTTAGATCGATCTGCTAGGATTATAGAGATCTTAGTTGGCTTGAAGTCAGTCATTCCAAGGTTAACAGCTACAGAGTATGGCATGAGGTTTACACTCGAACCAAGATCACACAACGATCTCTTGAACTTCTCTGAGAAGATAGAGCAGTCCAAAACAAAGCTTCCTGGGTCTGAGAGCTTCTCTGGCATCTTATTCTGAATCACAGCACTGACCTGTTCAGAAATCATCATCACTCCTTCCTCATGACTCAGATTATTAGTCACCATTCTCTTCACATAGTGTCTGAGAGTAGGAGCAATCTTCACAGCATCAACCAAAGGAATCTCAATCACAAGTTTCTCCATCAAAGTCTTGCATCTGGCATCATCTATCTCCTGCTTGGACTTCCTAGGACTCCTTGGGTAAAGAACCTTAGGTTTGTAAACCTTTTCCTCAGCACATTTCGGACTTTGAGCAATATCAGCTTTGCTCTGCAATTGGTGACGCGCGACACTGGTTGTGGTGTCGCTCGACACCGGCTCTGCAACTTCGAAATTTTCTTCAGATTCGTCCAACTCCACGATTTCATCCTCAGAAACACCCTTTTTCAGCATAGGAGTCAACTTTTTACCACTTCTTAACGAGATGACACTGCAGTAATGCCTAGGATTGGTATCAGTCTTCCCAGGAAGGAATCCTTCTTGAATTTTTACAGACTCTGCAGTCTGAGAAACCTGAGTATCAAGCTTCTTGACATGAGTGTTCAGAACTTCAATTTTTCCATTCAGATCCAGATACAGAGCATCAATCTTCCCATTGAAATCCACAGTCATCTTCTGCTGACCTTCCAAGATCTGTTCCAGCATAGACTTCACCTCATTATCTGGAGTTTGAGTAGGAGGAGAACCATAGTTCCTTGAAAACCTGTTGTTGGAGTAGGATGTCTGGTACAGAGGTTTGGAGCTGTAACCAGAAGAGTTCTGATTACCTGTGAAGGTACTCCTCTGATTATTTCCATTGTAATTCGTGTTCCCTTGCCCAGAACCAAATCTCTGACCCTGAAATCCAGCTCCATTGATGAAGTTAACATCCTCTTCCTCAAAAGCTTCATCTGGTCCGAAATTCTGAACTCCTGCAGGGTATCTGACAGATTTCTTGCCCACAAGAAGACTATGCACAGAGTCAAGCTTAGCCTTCACCTCAGCAATTTGCGATCCATCCATGTTCCCAGCCTGCTTCCTTCGCTGATAGTCTGCATTCTTGGTACTATTGCTAGATGCCAAGTTTTCGATGAGCTCAACAGCTTCGTCTGGGTATCTGGTGTTGAAGTTTCTATTGCTCGCTGCATCAAGAGCCATCTGATACCTCCAGTCGATACCTCTGAAAAAGATACCCAACAATTGCACATCGCTGAAGCCATGATGGGGGCAGTCTCGTTGGTACGATTTGAATCGCACCCAAGAAGCTTTGAATGCTTCAGTTGGTTCCTGAGAAAAAGTTGAAATTTTCGTCCTCAACTCCTCAGACCTAGCATCATCGAAAAAATTGTGCAGGAAGGCATTCCTGGTCTCTTCCCAAGTAGTGAGTGATCCTGGCTCCAACTGCTTCAACCAGTTAGCTGCTTCTCCAGCAAGAGAGTAAGGAAACAGCTTGCAGAGGAGGAAATCGTTGGACACTCCATTGTATTTGATGCTGGTGACCAAGTCCTCAAACCTCTCGATGTGATCCATAGGGTGCTCATGAGAGTGGCCATGGAAAGGATGCTGACCCACAAGAGTGTAGTACACAGGTTTCAGCTCAAAATCGTTTCTTTGAAACGCAGGGGCGCGAATCGCAGAACGATTTGCATAGAACTGCTCAGGCCTGTTGTAATCTCCAAGTGTTCGTCCCCGACCAGCTGCAGGTGCAGGTTCCCTTACATTCCGATCTTCTAGAGCGTTCCTCTGATGTGGAACGATCACAGCATTACCACGCGGTGCAGGTGGTGGATTCTGGTCAACAACATTCACTGGTAAAGGTGCTGGTGGAATGATGTTGCCATCTCCATCAAGCCTTTGGCCTCTCGCATTGCACACATGACCCTCTTGATCTCTCCAGACTCCAGCATCATCACGAACAAGTCCATTGGCGTTTTCCATCATTGCCGGATCTCTTGCTTTCCTGTTCGTTCGCTCTAACTCAGCTAGCTCTTCCTTGCTCAAATCACTAGCGGGATG
>NW_006256547.1:13653305-13655338 GCF_000478725.1 Eutrema salsugineum | reverse complement strand
TATGCACAGAGTCAGCTTAGCCTTCACCTCAGCAATTTGCGATCCATCCATGTTCCCAGCCTGCTTCCTTCGCTGATAGTCTGCATTCTTGGTACTATTGCTAGATGCCAAGTTTTCGATGAGCTCAACAGCTTCGTCTGGGTATCTGGTGTTGAAGTTTCTATTGCTCGCTGCATCAAGAGCCATCTGATACCTCCAGTCGATACCTCTGAAAAAGATACCCAACAATTGCACATCGCTGAAGCCATGATGGGGGCAGTCTCGTTGGTACGATTTGAATCGCACCCAAGAAGCTTTGAATGCTTCAGTTGGTTCCTGAGAAAAAGTTGAAATTTTCGTCCTCAACTCCTCAGACCTAGCATCATCGAAAAAATTGTGCAGGAAGGCATTCCTGGTCTCTTCCCAAGTAGTGAGTGATCCTGGCTCCAACTGCTTCAACCAGTTAGCTGCTTCTCCAGCAAGAGAGTAAGGAAACAGCTTGCAGAGGAGGAAATCGTTGGACACTCCATTGTATTTGATGCTGGTGACCAAGTCCTCAAACCTCTCGATGTGATCCACAGGGTGCTCATGAGAGTGGCCATGGAAAGGATGCTGACCCACAAGAGTGTAGTACACAGGTTTCAGCTCAAAATCGTTTCTTTGAAACGCAGGGGCGCGAATCGCAGAACGATTTGCATAGAACTGCTCAGGCCTGTTGTAATCTCCAAGTGTTCGTCCACGACCAGCTGCAGGTGCAGGTTCCCTTACATTCCGATCTTCTAGAGCGTTCCTCTGATGTGGAACGATCACAGCATTACCACGCGGTGCAGGTGGTGGATTCTGGTCAACAACATTCACTGGTAAAGGTGCTGGTGGAATGATGTTGCCATCTCCATCAAGCCTTTGGCCTCTCGCATTGCACACATGACCCTCTTGATCTCTCCAGACTCCAGCATCATCACGAACAAGTCCATTGGCGTTTTCCATCATTGCCGGATCTCTTGCTTTCCTGTTCGTTCGCTCTAACTCAGCTAGCTCTTCCTTGCTCAAATTCACTAGCGGGATGTCCTTGTTGCTTCTGGTTCCACGAGTATGCATAAACCTGAAACACCAAAAACAAAGAGAGAAAACGAAATAAGTAAACTAGGTTATAAAAAAAGGGTGTCGCGCGACACCACTTGTGGTGTCGCTCGACACTAGGTCGAAAAACTTAGTCGAAACTCAAAAACTAGGTTTAATGGCGAAATCAAGTCCCCGGCAACGGCACCAAAACTTGATCTGCACCTAAAAAGCATATATAGTGTCTCTTGCGGACCGGGTCAGCCCAGGACAAACTGGATCCTGACCCGGCTTTGATGGATAGTGGTGTGGTTTGCCACGGTCAGATGATGGTTGGACAGACCGTGGCAAACTCACCGTGGCAAACTGATAGTGTCAAATCTCTTGGACAGATTCTTCATGATCAAGGTTGCCATGGCTTGATTTACACCATGTCTAGTGGCTGTGTCTCTTCTTTTCTGAGTTTGGGTGATGAACTTCTTGGATTGACACGGTCTAGTAGCTCTTGGTCAAGCTCCGTGGCAAGTGGTCGTGCCAAAAGCCGAAGGTGTGTAAAAGTTGCCATGGTCAAGTCCTAGACTATGGCATTCAAACCGTGTCAAAACCCGAATGCTTGTAAAGTTCCTCCCAGCCAAGTGTTTGTTTGCCACGGTCAAGTGTAGACCATGGCATGAATATCTTGTCAATCGCCGAAGGTGTGTAAAAGTTACCACGGTCAAGTCCCAGACCATGGCATTCAAACCGTGTCATGTTTCACTTAGCTCGCATCATTCAGTGCTGTCTGGACCACCTCGCATTCCGGAGAGTGTAACTCATAAGATACTTGTCCGAATTGAGTGATTCCTGTTGCAGAGGCGAGAGGACTCTTATATATACAACTTTTGTGAAGAAAGCTTCGGTGCTTGGGAAGTGGAAGGCTTCCTTGAGGGCTCATCTTCGCAGTGCATTTACACGACCAGAGAGAGGCGTCTAGACATGTGTCCATTCCGGAGATC
>NW_006256547.1:13571127-13652695 GCF_000478725.1 Eutrema salsugineum | reverse complement strand
AGAGGACTCAAATATCTCTGCTTCGCATGAAGACCCCGGAAACCGAATCGGTCTGGAAGTGCACCGTCCTTCGCATTCTTCGGAGCTCATCGGCTTGGTCCAAAACGGCAGCGAGACAGGAGTTTCTTCCGACGAGCTTAACTTTTTTCTCACGCGTCCGAATTCCATGATTCCACTTGTTCTGGAACCGTGATCTTATCTACTCCAACTTTGATGAAGCCCCTGACAACTGAATCGGACCGGAGGGTTCCCCGGACAGGCGATCATTCAGGAGTATCGGATTGCTCCGGAATGGATGCGAGAGAGGTCTGTCTTCCGGTGACCGTATCTTTCCGCTCAGTGCTCCAATTGCCCTGATACAACCTGTCATGGGTTCTTGACCCAAGTATCTCCAACTTTTCGGAAGACCCTGTAAGCTGAATCGGCCGGCAAGAGCTTCCGGTGACGCGATTTCGGAAATGTATATGCACCCAGGATTTTTGGCCGAGAGACTTGACCGCGGTACGTGTTTTTGACCACATATGATGTGTACTTCATCTCAAGTACCTTAGGCCTAGTCCCGAACCCATGTCTCGTAGCCGTGTCAAAACCCGAGCCCAAGGTTCATTCTTCTTGCCTTTGCCACGGCCTAATCTTTAACCGTGTCTTTTAACCGTGGCAAACCCAGAAGGTTTGCATCTTTTGCCACGGCCGCCTGCGTTCCATGTCACCTGGCCGTGTCAAAGCCCGAATCAGGTCCATTCCTTATTTCTTTTTGCCACGGTCACTTGTGATCCGTGTCTTCCCACGGTGGCAATCACCGAACTCTTGCTTCTTTTGCCACAGCCAGGCCTTGAGACCGTGATTCATTCCCGTGGCTTAGCTAAGAAGCTTACCACGCCCTGGTATCTGACCGTGGCTGGTGACCATGCTCAGGGCCGAGCCTAGGTTTGTGCCCACTCATTCATTTCTTTTCATCATTTGTTCACTTTCCAAGGGTCCAAACTCAAACCTGTACCCTGTAGACACTAAACAAACCCATCAAACCTATCAGCTCATCCTTCTCGTTTTTAACCACTGATCAAAAGCATATTTACAAAAGGATAAGCTTGGGGTCTCTCCCAAGAGAACTTTGTTTAAAGTCTCTAAGTTTGACTTTGGAAACCTGTTTAACAGGCTGGTGGTGGATCAAGAAGGGGAACTGATGTAGCTTTCTCCTTCTTTTGTGAAACCAGATAATGCTTGATCCTTTGGCCATTCACCACAAACTGTTGACCATTCTTTCCTTCTAAGACAATAACACCATATGGTCTCACTTCAAGAACTTTAAAAGGTCCAGACCATCTAGACTTAAGTTTTCCAGGAAACAACTTAAGTCTAGAGTTGAACAGCAACACCAAATCTCCTTCCTTGAACTCCCTTTTCAGAATCTTTTGATCATGAAGAGCTTTGGTCTTCTCCTTATAGATCTTTGAGCTCTCAAAAGCTCTAAGCCTTATCTCTTCAAGTTCATGGAGTTGAATGACCCTTTTTTCTTGAGCTGTCTTGATATCAAAGTTCAGCAACTTCACAGCCCACAAAGCCTTGTACTCCAACTCAACAGGAAGGTGGCAGCTCTTCCCATATAGCAGATTGAAAGGTGATGTCCCAATAGGAGTTTTAAAAGCAGTTATATAAGCCCAAAATGCATCATCTAGCCTCTTGCTCCAATCTTTTCTGCTTGAGCTAACAGTCCTCTCAAGAAAGGCTTTGATCTGTCTATTATATACTTCAACCTGGCCACTAGTTTGAGGATGATAAGTAGTAGCTACCTTGTGTTTCACTCCATGCTTTCTCAGCAAACCCTCCAAAGTCTTGTTCACAAAATGAGATCCTCCATCAGAGATGACAACCCTGGGTACTCCAAATCTTGGGAAGATAATGCTCTTGAACAGCTTCACTACAACCTTGGAATCATTGGTAGGGGAAGCAATGGCCTCAACCCATTTGGACACATAGTCCACAGCAACAAGTATATACTGATTCCCATAAGATGAAATGAAAGGCCCCATGAAGTCAATCCCCCAGCAATCAAAGATCTCAACTTCTAGAATTGGGTTTTGAGGCATCTCACTCCTCTTTGAAATGTTTCCATGCCCCTGACAGGCATCACATTCTGAAACAACTAACTGAGCATCTTTGAACATTGTGGGCCACCAAAACCCACTCTGAAGAACTTTTGCCACAGTCTTGAATGCTCCCATGTGACCCCCAAAAGCTGAACCATGACACTCTTGCAACACAAGTTGCATCTCCTACTCAGCAAGACACCTTCTATACAGCTGATCTTTGTTCAGGACATAGAGGTAGGGCTCATCCCAAAGGTATCTTTCAACTTCTCTGAAGAACTTCTTCCTGTGGTAAGCATCTAATTCAGGTGGTTCCATTCCACAAGCAAGATAGTTCACTATATCAGCAAACTAGGGCATCCTCTTCTCTTGAATGCTATCTACTTCTTCAAACTCCAAGTAAGAGTGGAGCACCATCAGTGATTCCTCAGGAAGACTGTCATTAAGAGGGACTTCAGAGTCAATTCTCAGCCTAGAGAGATGGTCTGCAGCTCCATTCTCTATACCTTTTTTGTCCTGTACTTCCATATCAAACTCCTGAAGTAGAAGAACCCATCTTCACAGTCTTGGCTTGGCATCTTTATTGGTCATCAGATACCTGAGGGCTGCATGATCAGTATATACAATGACTTTTGATCCCACCAGGTAGCTTCTGAATTTATCAAAGGCAAAGACTATTGCCAGCATTTTCTTCTCAGTAGTAGCATACTTCTCTTGTGCAGAGTCAAGTGTTCTACTGGCATAGTAGATAACATGTAGCTTCTTGTCTTTCCTTTGCCCAAGAACTGCTCCAACAGCAAAATCAGATGCATCTGTCATAACCTCAAAAGGAAGGGACCAATCTGGTGCCTGGACTATTGGTGCACTGACTAATGCATCCTTGATCATCTTGAAGGCCTCCTGTAAATCTTTGATAAATCTTCTGTAAAACCCTGCATGCCCAAGGAAACTCCTTATCCCTTTGACTGAAGTGGGGGTTTGCAGATTCACCATTACTTCCACTTTTGCTCTGTCAACCTCTATGCCCTTCTCAGATATCTTGTGCCCAAGAACTATTCCTTCCTGCACCATGAAGTGGCATTTCTCCCAGTTTAACACCAAGTTATGCTGCTCACATCTCTCCAAGACCTGTGACAAATTAGAGAGACAATCCGAGAAGGAGGAGCCATAGACACTAAAATCATCCATGAACACCTCCACCTTCTCTTCAATTATGTCAGAGAAGATATGCATCATGCAACGTTGAAATGTGGCAGGGGCATTACAGAGACCAAAAGGCATTCGCCTGTATGCAAATGTGCCATAAGGGCATGTGAATGTTGTTTTCTCTTGATCTCGGGGATCTATGGGAATTTGGAAGAACCCCGAGTACCCATCGAGAAAACAAAAGAAGGGGTGTTTTGCAAGCCTCTCTAACATCTGATCAATGAAAGGTAAAGGAAAATGATCCTTCCTAGAGGCTGCATTGAGCTTTCTATAGTCTATACACATTTTGTGTCCTGTGACAGTCCTAGTAGCTATCAGCTCATCCTTCTCGTTTTTAACCACTGTGATCCCACCCTTCTTGGGCACAACATGAATAGGAGACTGATCTGCTCAAAGTTTAATCCCTAGAGCTACTCTGCAAGAGCACATATGTGCAATTGTAGTATAATAGGGGTCGAACCACAGAGACGAGAGATTCGCTCAATAAACCTATTAGAAATTGAATAACGCTAAGCAGAGTAATGAGAAGAAAATAGCAATGCAAATAAAGATAAACGAATGCAGTAAAAACGTTTGTAAAGTTCAGATGGGTGGAGATTAGGCTTAGGGCGTTTCTCAGGAAATCAATGCATGCAGATAAATCGATAAATCAGGGTTCAGGTTTAAGCACGGTTCTTGAACTCGAATCACAGAATTATAATTAACCAACTTCCGTTGTGAGAATTATCTAAGTTAAAATCCTGGAATTTCAAATTCCTTTGCAAACCCTAAAGATTTAAACCAGCTTTAATGCTCAAGTTCGATATGTTCACAAAGTATCTAAACCAAATTCCTTTGCGAATAGCTACTTTGCTCACCCTAGGTTCTTTCCAGTTATTCAATTACACTTCCGTGTCAATTAAGCAACCTAAGATCTAAGTTCTAGGTGGCCAGTCCAGAATTAGCTTTAAGAACAACCTATGGTAAAGAACTAAATAGATTATGAACCCTAACTAACCAATCAATCTAACATCCAATGAAATCTTTTATGAGAACCCTAAACCTAACAAGCAAACTACTCAGACATGGAGATTGAAGCAATAAACATGATTGAATAGTTTGCAGTAAGCAGTAAATAGATTAATAAACAGGGGCTCGAAATCTTCTCTCTCCGGAACAGAGTTTCAGACTTGTCTCCCCAAAAACTCTCAAAAACAAAAGTTCTCTCTAAGAAAATTTAAGGTAATCGTAAAAAGGGAATAAAAACCCTATATATATCTCTAAGACACGTTTTGGGCTTCCTTGGAAACGGTTAGGCCCAACTCCTTCTTCAAATAGGAAACAAAATCGTTTTTTCCTTATTTCTTTAACAAGTGTCGCGCGTCACTCTCCATGGTGTCGAGCGTCACTAAAGCACAAAATCCATACTTGACGAATTTGATCCTGATTAAGCTCCCAAGTGCTCCAAAGTCTCCAGTTAAGCTCCAAACGTACCTAGGACCTGTAAAGACTCCAAAAGACTCGAAAGACACTAAAAAGACTCTATAAATAAGACTTATACCATGGTTAAAAACCATAAAAACCATGATATATCAACTCCCCCAGACTTAGCATTTGCTTGCCCTCAAACAAACATAACACCAAACAACAGAAAGAAGTTTGAAAACACAGAGACTCAACCTTTCATTGGAACATCGCCCTTGACCAATTGCCTGCAACTCAACTACTGCTTCATCATTCCAAATCGAACCACCATGTACTTCTCCGTAGACATTCACAACTTTCCAGATTAAGTCCAAAATTCCACAACATGGTCCATAAACCTTCATCGCTGGATCTCACTGATGATTCAGATGCCAAGAACCTTCTAGATTCTTTCCCGTACTATACTCAAGCAAATCAGCCATACACACTTTGGTACTTTTCTCTCCCCCAGACTTATTCTTTTCGCATATTCATCATCTCTTTTTTTTTTTATGGCATATACTCGATAAGGGTAAAGCTGCGAGTACTGATGGTGTTTGCCATCGAGTCCCCGAGTTGTCCCCTTACCTTGTATCAAAGGTTTTCAGCGAATAGTGGGGTCATGGGAAACTTTCCTACCCCTCACTTCCTTCCTTTGTGTGATCATTCCAACTTAGAAGTGAAATAATGGGATCATTGGAAACATTCCTAGCCCTTCACTCCTAAGCGAAAATCATCTCAATCTTTTTGCCCTTTTTCTTTCTTTCTTCTTTTTCTTAGCTCGTCACAAGGGAGAGAAATACCCACATTAAATTTTACACAGGCTTTCATTGATCAAGTATGAACGAGGAATCAAGCTCTGAGGCATTAGTCACATCAACGAGTTAAAAGTGAAGTTTAGAACTTAGCTCAGGTTAGTGGATTCTGTTGGAAACATGGACGCCTCTAGTCAGCTGGTCAGCCTTTGGATTTTTCATTAGTCGGATCTAGACTGAATCTGCAGCAGTGGTCACTTAGGTGAAAGGTCAGCACAATAATTCCAAGAAAAGCATCATGATCTCCAACAGGTTTTGACTCAAAAACGTTTTGACACAACTGACTCTTAAGAAAACAAACACAATGTCAGCAACTACCTCCCCCAGACTTAAACAACACTGTCCCCAGTGTTATCAAATCCGAAGTTGGCGAAGCAAAAGAAAAGAAACAGAGAAACGCAGGAAAAACAGAGAACTTACCTGGCTGCAATGATGGTGTCGCGCGTCACTGATGATGGTGTCGTGCGACACTTGTTTTCTTCGTACCAAATTGCAGCAGACTAATCCGAATTTCTGGTTTGACTCCGGTTGCCCGATTTCCTAATTTTTTTTTTTTTTTTGACAGAAGCAAGTGACAAGCGACACCGAAAGTGGTGTCGCTCGACACCAGCCTCTGTTTCACCTGAGACACAAAAAAGAAAAACGAAAATCAACTGAAACAAAAAGACTTATTTACAGACTCACCAGTGGATTGCCTTCCACCAAGCGCTTGTTTAGAGTCATTAGCTTGACTATGGATAGACTATGCATCTGGTGGATCAGACAGTGGCAAAGAGTGCCTCTGTGAAAGTCGTCTCATCCATGGTGGTGTGTAAGCGTTGTGCGCATGAGGTCGTCCAAGGAATACAGGAATAGCACCAGGGTTAGATCTGTGTTTGGGTGGCTTCAACCTATTCCCTGCAATATCATCAAACGAAAAACCAAGTGCTGTACGATAATCTCGTAGCTTGCGTCGCGAGACCGAATCTGCATCTTTCAAATCAGTTTTGATGATATCACAAGAATTAGGATTAGGCTCAAGAAGTGCGTACCTTTGCTTTGGTGGAGATGGATGGAGTGCAATGTTTGGAGCTTCCTGATCAACAGCAGTCATTGGTTCTGTAGACGTTTTCGTCAACTCTGGTTGATCTCTCACCTTCTCAGCATCAAACACGTTCTGATCTCCAACTATCACTTCAGGTATTGCACTGACTTGGAATGTCTGACCATCTATGGTGGGATCCTTCAGCTTCTCCATCTTGAAAGTCATGATGGTATCTCCCAGGTGGAGATCAAGGTTACCATGCTTGACATCAATTACTGCTCCAGCTGTAGCTAAAAACGATCTTCCCAGGATAAGAGGATCTTTGGGTTCCTCTCCATATTCCAGAACCACGAAATCTGTAGGAATTATGCAATCACCAACTTTAATCGGAACATCCTCCAAGACACCTTTTGTGATTCTTTTAGATCGATCTGCTAGGATTATAGAGATCTTAGTTGGCTTGAAGTCAGTCATTCCAAGGTTAACAGCTACAGAGTATGGCATGAGGTTTACACTCGAACCAAGATCACACAACGATCTCTTGAACTTCTCTGAGAAGATAGAGCAGTCCAAAACAAAGCTTCCTGGGTCTGAGAGCTTCTCTGGCATCTTATTCTGAATCACAGCACTGACCTGTTCAGAAATCATCATCACTCCTTCCTCATGACTCAGATTATTAGTCACCATTCTCTTCACATAGTGTCTGAGAGTAGGAGCAATCTTCACAGCATCAACCAAAGGAATCTCAATCACAAGTTTCTCCATCAAAGTCTTGCATCTGGCATCATCTATCTCCTGCTTGGACTTCCTAGGACTCCTTGGGTAAAGAACCTTAGGTTTGTAAACCTTTTCCTCAGCACATTTCGGACTTTGAGCAATATCAGCTTTGCTCTGCAATTGGTGACGCGCGACACTGGTTGTGGTGTCGCTCGACACCGGCTCTGCAACTTCGAAATTTTCTTCAGATTCGTCCAACTCCACGATTTCATCCTCAGAAACACCCTTTTTCAGCATAGGAGTCAACTTTTTACCACTTCTTAACGAGATGACACTGCAGTAATGCCTAGGATTGGTATCAGTCTTCCCAGGAAGGAATCCTTCTTGAATTTTTACAGACTCTGCAGTCTGAGAAACCTGAGTATCAAGCTTCTTGACATGAGTGTTCAGAACTTCAATTTTTCCATTCAGATCCAGATACAGAGCATCAATCTTCCCATTGAAATCCACAGTCATCTTCTGCTGACCTTCCAAGATCTGTTCCAGCATAGACTTCACCTCATTATCTGGAGTTTGAGTAGGAGGAGAACCATAGTTCCTTGAAAACCTGTTGTTGGAGTAGGATGTCTGGTACAGAGGTTTGGAGCTGTAACCAGAAGAGTTCTGATTACCTGTGAAGGTACTCCTCTGATTATTTCCATTGTAATTTGTGTTCCCTTGCCCAGAACCAAATCTCTGACCCTGAAATCCAGCTCCATTGATGAAGTTAACATCCTCTTCCTCAAAAGCTTCATCTGGTCCGAAATTCTGAACTCCTGCAGGGTATCTGACAGATTTCTTGCCCACAAGAAGACTATGCACAGAGTCAAGCTTAGCCTTCACCTCAGCAATTTGCGATCCATCCATGTTCCCAGCCTGCTTCCTTCGCTGATAGTCTGCATTCTTGGTACTATTGCTAGATGCCAAGTTTTCGATGAGCTCAACAGCTTCGTCTGGGTATCTGGTGTTGAAGTTTCCATTGCTCGCTGCATCAAGAGCCATCTGATACCTCCAGTCGATACCTCTGAAAAAGATACCCAACAATTGCACATCGCTGAAGCCATGATGGGGGCAGTCTCGTTGGTACGATTTGAATCGCACCCAAGAAGCTTTGAATGCTTCAGTTGGTTCCTGAGAAAAAGTTGAAATTTTCGTCCTCAACTCCTCAGACCTAGCATCATCGAAAAAATTGTGCAGGAAGGCATTCCTGGTCTCTTCCCAAGTAGTGAGTGATCCTGGCTCCAACTGCTTCAACCAGTTAGCTGCTTCTCCAGCAAGAGAGTAAGGAAACAGCTTGCAGAGGAGGAAATCGTTGGACACTCCATTGTATTTGATGCTGGTGACCAAGTCCTCAAACCTCTCGATGTGATCCACAGGGTGCTCATGAGAGTGGCCATGGAAAGGATGCTGACCCACAAGAGTGTAGTACACAGGTTTCAGCTCAAAATCGTTTCTTTGAAACGCAGGGGCGCGAATCGCAGAACGATTTGCATAGAACTGCTCAGGCCTGTTGTAATCTCCAAGTGTTCGTCCACGACCAGCTGCAGGTGCAGGTTCCCTTATATTCCGATCTTCTAGAGCGTTCCTCTGATGTGGAACGATCACAGCATTACCACGCGGTGCAGGTGGTGGATTCTGGTCAACAACATTCACTGGTAAAGGTGCTGGTGGAATGATGTTGCCATCTCCATCAAGCCTTTGGCCTCTCGCATTGCACACATGACCCTCTTGATCTCTCCAGACTCCAGCATCATCACGAACAAGTCCATTGGCGTTTTCCATCATTGCCGGATCTCTTGCTTTCCTATTCGTTCGCTCTAACTCAGCTAGCTCTTCCTTGCTCAAATTCACTAGCGGGATGTCCTTGTTGCTTCTGGTTCCACGAGTATGCATAAACCTGAAACACCAAAAACAAAGAGAGAAAACGAAATAAGTAAACTAGGTTATAAAAAAAGGGTGTCGCGCGACACCACTTGTGGTGTCGCTCGACACTAGGTCGAAAAACTTAGTCGAAACTCAAAAACTAGGTTTAATGGCGAAATCAAGTCCCCGGCAACGGCACCAAAACTTGATCTGCACCTAAAAAGCATATATAGTGTCTCTTGCGGACCGGGTCAGCCCAGGACAAACTGGATCCTGACCCGGCTTTGATGGATAGTGGTGTGGTTTGCCACGGTCAGATGATGGTTGGACAGACCGTGGCAAACTGACCGTGGCAAACTGATAGTGTCAAAGCTCTTGGACAGATTCTTCATGATCAAGGTTGCCATGGCTTGATTTACACCATGTCTAGTGGCTGTGTCTCTTCTTTTCTGAGTTTGGGTGATGAACTTCTTGGATTGACACGGTCTAGTAGCTCTTGGTCAAGCCCCGTGGCAAGTGGTCGTGCCAAAAGCCGAAGGTGTGTAAAAGTTGCCATGGTCAAGTCCTAGACTATGGCATTCAAACCGTGTCAAAACCCGAATGCTTGTAAAGTTCCTCCCAGCCAAGTGTTTGTTTGCCACGGTCAAGTGTAGACCATGGCATGAATATCTTGTCAATCGCCGAAGGTGTGTAAAAGTTACCACGGTCAAGTCCCAGACCATGGCATTCAAACCGTGTCATGTTTCACTTAGCTCGCATCATTCAGTGCTGTCTGGACCACCTCGCATTCCGGAGAGTGTAACTCATAAGATACTTGTCCGAATTGAGTGATTCCTGTTGCAGAGGCGAGAGGACTCTTATATATACAACTTTTGTGAAGAAAGCTTCGGTGCTTGGGAAGTGGAAGGCTTCCTTGAGGGCTCATCTTCGCAGTGCATTTACACGACCAGAGAGAGGCGTCTAGACATGTGTCCATTCCGGAGATCGTATCTTCCTGATCATAGATCCGAATTGAATGATCTTGGACGTTCTGGAAAGAGGACTCAAATATCTCTGCTTCGCATGAAGACCCCGGAAACCGAATCGGTCTGGAAGTGCACCGTCCTTCGCATTCTTCGGAGCTCATCGGCTTGGTCCAAAACGGCAGCGAGACAGGAGTTTCTCCGACGAGCTTAACTTTTTTCTCACGCGTCCGAATTCCATGATTCCACTTGTTCTGGAACCGTGATCTTATCTACTCCAACTTTGATGAAGCCCCTGACAACTGAATCGGACAGGAGGGTTCCCCGGACAGGCGATCATTCAGGAGTATCGGATTGCTCCGGAATGGATGCGAGAGAGGTCTGTCTTCCGGTGACCATATCTTTCAGCTCAGTGCTCCAATTGCCCTGATACAACCTGTCCTGGGTTCTTGACCCAAGTATCTCCAACTTTTCGGAAGACCCTGTAAGCTGAATCGGCCGGCAAGAGCTTCCGGTGACGCGATTTCGGAAATGTATATGCACCCAGGATTTTTGGCCGAGAGACTTGACCGCGGTACGTGTTTTTGACCACATATGATGTGTACTTCATCTCAAGTACCTTAGGCCTAGTCCCGAACCCATGTCTCGTAGCCGTGTCAAAACCCGAGCCCAAGGTTCATTCTTCTTGCCTTTGCCACGACCTAATCTTTAACCGTGTCTTTTAACCGTGGCAAACCCAGAAGGTTTGCATCTTTTGCCACGGCCGCCTGCGTTCCATGTCACCTGGCCGTGTCAAAGCCCGAATCAGGTCCATTCCTTATTTCTTTTTGCCACGGTCACTTGTGATCCGTGTCTTCCCACGGTGGCAATCACCGAACTCTTGCTTCTTTTGCCACAGCCAGGCCTTGAGACCGTGATTCATTCCCGTGGCTTAGCTAAGAAGCTTACCACGCCCTGGTATCTGACCGTGGCTGGTGACCATGCTCAGGGCCGAGCCTAGGTTTGTGCCCACTCATTCATTTCTTTTCATCATTTGTTCACTTTCCAAGGGTCCAAACTCAAACCTGTACCCTGTAGACACTAAACAAACCCATCAAAACATCCTAAAACATAAAAAAGAAAGAAATCAAAAGATCAAAAGCATATTTACAAAAGGATAAGCTTGGGGTGTCTCCCAAGAGAACTTTGTTTAAAGTCTCTAAGTTTGACTTTGGAAACCTGTTTAACAGGCTGGTGGTGGATCAAGAAGGGGAACTGATGTAGCTTTCTCCTTCTTTTGTGAAACCAGATAATGCTTGATCCTTTGGCCATTCACCACAAACTGTTGACCATTCTTTCCTTCTAAGACAATAACACCATATGGTCTCACTTCAAGAACTTTAAAAGGTCCAGACCATCTAGACTTAAGTTTTCCAGGAAACAACTTAAGTCTAGAGTTGAACAGCAACACCAAATCTCCTTCCTTGAACTCCCTTTTCAGAATCTTTTGATCATGAAGAGCTTTGGTCTTCTCCTTATAGATCTTTGAGCTCTCAAAAGCTCTAAGCCTTATCTCTTCAAGTTCATGGAGTTGAATGACCCTTTTTTCTTGAGCTGTCTTGATATCAAAGTTCAGCAACTTCACAGCCCACAAAGCCTTGTACTCCAACTCAACAGGAAGGTGGCAGCTCTTCCCATATAGCAGATTGAAAGGTGATGTCCCAATAGGAGTTTTAAAAGCAGTTATATAAGCCCAAAATGCATCATCTAGCCTCTTGCTCCAATCTTTTCTGCTTGAGCTAACAGTCCTCTCAAGAAAGGCTTTGATCTGTCTATTATATACTTCAACCTGGCCACTAGTTTGAGGATGATAAGTAGTAGCTACCTTGTGTTTCACTCCATGCTTTCTCAGCAAACCCTCCAAAGTCTTGTTCACAAAATGAGATCCTCCATCAGAGATGACAACCCTGGGTACTCCAAATCTTGGGAAGATAATGCTCTTGAACAGCTTCACTACAACCTTGGAATCATTGGTAGGGGAAGCAATGGCCTCAACCCATTTGGACACATAGTCCACAGCAACAAGTATATACTGATTCCCATAAGATGAAATGAAAGGCCCCATGAAGTCAATCCCCCAGCAATCAAAGATCTCAACTTCTAGAATTGGGTTTTGAGGCATCTCACTCCTCTTTGAAATGTTTCCATGCCCCTGACAGGCATCACATTCTGAAACAACTAACTGAGCATCTTTGAACATTGTGGGCCACCAAAACCCACTCTGAAGAACTTTTGCCACAGTCTTGAATGCTCCCATGTGACCCCCAAAAGCTGAACCATGACACTCTTGCAACACAAGTTGCATCTCCTACTCAGCAAGACACCTTCTATACAGCTGATCTTTGTTCAGGACATAGAGGTAGGGCTCATCCCAAAGGTATCTTTCAACTTCTCTGAAGAACTTCTTCCTGTGGTAAGCATCTAATTCAGGTGGTTCCATTCCACAAGCAAGATAGTTCACTATATCAGCAAACTAGGGCATCCTCTTCTCTTGAATGCTATCTACTTCTTCAAACTCCAAGTAAGAGTGGAGCACCATCAGTGATTCCTCAGGAAGACTGTCATTAAGAGGGACTTCAGAGTCAATTCTCAGCCTAGAGAGATGGTCTGCAGCTCCATTCTCTATACCTTTTTTGTCCTGTACTTCCATATCAAACTCCTGAAGTAGAAGAACCCATCTTCACAGTCTTGGCTTGGCATCTTTATTGGTCATCAGATACCTGAGGGCTGCATGATCAGTATATACAATGACTTTTGATCCCACCAGGTAGCTTCTGAATTTATCAAAGGCAAAGACTATTGCCAGCATTTTCTTCTCAGTAGTAGCATACTTCTCTTGTGCAGAGTCAAGTGTTCTACTGGCATAGTAGATAACATGTAGCTTCTTGTCTTTCCTTTGCCCAAGAACTGCTCCAACAGCAAAATCAGATGCATCTGTCATAACCTCAAAAGGAAGGGACCAATCTGGTGCCTGGACTATTGGTGCACTGACTAATGCATCCTTGATCATCTTGAAGGCCTCCTGTAAATCTTTGATAAATCTTCTGTAAAACCCTGCATGCCCAAGGAAACTCCTTATCCCTTTGACTGAAGTGGGGGTTTGCAGATTCACCATTACTTCCACTTTTGCTCTGTCAACCTCTATGCCCTTCTCAGATATCTTGTGCCCAAGAACTATTCCTTCCTGCACCATGAAGTGGCATTTCTCCCAGTTTAACACCAAGTTATGCTGCTCACATCTCTCCAAGACCTGTGACAAATTAGAGAGACAATCCGAGAAGGAGGAGCCATAGACACTAAAATCATCCATGAACACCTCCACCTTCTCTTCAATTATGTCAGAGAAGATATGCATCATGCAACGTTGAAATGT
Source organism: Eutrema salsugineum (assembly GCF_000478725.1). Classification (NCBI taxonomy): domain Eukaryota; kingdom Viridiplantae; phylum Streptophyta; class Magnoliopsida; order Brassicales; family Brassicaceae; genus Eutrema; species Eutrema salsugineum. The sequence continues at coordinate 13,639,127 of NW_006256547.1, read as the reverse complement.
GGCAGGGTCATTACAGAGACCAAAAGGCATTCGCCTGTATGCAAATGTGCCATAAGGGCATGTGAATGTTGTTTTCTCTTGATCTCGGGGATCTATGGGAATTTGGAAGAACCCCGAGTACCCATCGAGAAAACAAAAGAAGGGGTGTTTTGCAAGCCTCTCTAACATCTGATCAATGAAAGGTAAAGGAAAATGATCCTTCCTAGAGGCTGCATTGAGCTTTCTATAGTCTATACACATTTTGTGTCCTGTGACAGTCCTAGTAGCTATCAGCTCATCCTTCTCGTTTTTAACCACTGTGATCCCACCCTTCTTGGGCACAACATGAATAGGAGACTGATCTGCTCAAAGTTTAATCCCTAGAGCTACTCTGCAAGAGCACATATGTGCAATTGTAGTATAATAGGGGTCGAACCACAGAGACGAGAGATTCGCTCAATAAACCTATTAGAAATTGAATAACGCTAAGCAGAGTAATGAGAAGAAAATAGCAATGCAAATAAAGATAAACGAATGCAGTAAAAACGTTTGTAAAGTTCAGATGGGTGGAGATTAGGCTTAGGGCGTTTCTCAGGAAATCAATGCATGCAGATAAATCGATAAATCAGGGTTCAGGTTTAAGCACGGTTCTTGAACTCGAATCACAGAATTATAATTAACCAACTTCCGTTGTGAGAATTATCTAAGTTAAAATCCTGGAATTTCAAATTCCTTTGCAAACCCTAAAGATTTAAACCAGCTTTAATGCTCAAGTTCGATATGTTCACAAAGTATCTAAACCAAATTCCTTTGCGAATAGCTACTTTGCTCACCCTAGGTTCTTTCCAGTTATTCAATTACACTTCCGTGTCAATTAAGCAACCTAAGATCTAAGTTCTAGGTGGCCAGTCCAGAATTAGCTTTAAGAACAACCTATGGTAAAGAACTAAATAGATTATGAACCCTAACTAACCAATCAATCTAACATCCAATGAAATCTTTTATGAGAACCCTAAACCTAACAAGCAAACTACTCAGACATGGAGATTGAAGCAATAAACATGATTGAATAGTTTGCAGTAAGCAGTAAATAGATTAATAAACAGGGGCTCGAAATCTTCTCTCTCCGGAACAGAGTTTCAGACTTGTCTCCCCAAAAACTCTCAAAAACAAAAGTTCTCTCTAAGAAAATTTAAGGTAATCGTAAAAAGGGAATAAAAACCCTATATATATCTCTAAGACACGTTTTGGGCTTCCTTGGAAACGGTTAGGCCCAACTCCTTCTTCAAATAGGAAACAAAATCGTTTTTTCCTTATTTCTTTGACAAGTGTCGCGCGTCACTCTCCATGGTGTCGAGCGTCACTAAAGCACAAAATCCATACTTGACGAATTTGATCCTGATTAAGCTCCCAAGTGCTCCAAAGTCTCCAGTTAAGCTCCAAACGTACCTAGGACCTGTAAAGACTCCAAAAGACTCGAAAGACACTAAAAAGACTCTATAAATAAGACTTATACCATGGTTAAAAACCATAAAAACCATGATATATCAACTCCCCCAGACTTAGCATTTGCTTGCCCTCAAACAAACATAACACCAAACAACAGAAAGAAGTTTGAAAACACAGAGACTCAACCTTTCATTGGAACATCGCCCTTGACCAATTGCCTGCAACTCAACTACTGCTTCATCATTCCAAATCGAACCACCATGTACTTCTCCGTAGACATTCACAACTTTCCAGATTAAGTCCAAAATTCCACAACATGGTCCATAAACCTTCATCGCTGGATCTCACTGATGATTCAGATGCCAAGAACCTTCTAGATTCTTTCCCGTACTATACTCAAGCAAATCAGCCATACACACTTTGGTACTTTTCTCTCCCCCAGACTTATTCTTTTCGCATATTCATCATCTCTTTTTTTTTTTATGGCATATACTCGATAAGGGTAAAGCTGCGAGTACTGATGGTGTTTGCCATCGAGTCCCCGAGTTGTCCCCTTACCTTGTATCAAAGGTTTTCAGCGAATAGTGGGGTCATGGGAAACTTTCCTACCCCTCACTTCCTTCCTTTGTGTGATCATTCCAACTTAGAAGTGAAATAATGGGATCATTGGAAACATTCCTAGCCCTTCACTCCTAAGCGAAAATCATCTCAATCTTTTTGCCCTTTTTCTTTCTTTCTTCTTTTTCTTAGCTCGTCACAAGGGAGAGAAATACCCACATTAAATTTTACACAGGCTTTCATTGATCAAGTATGAACGAGGAATCAAGCTCTGAGGCATTAGTCACATCAACGAGTTAAAAGTGAAGTTTAGAACTTAGCTCAGGTTAGTGGATTCTGTTGGAAACATGGACGCCTCTAGTCAGCTGGTCAGCCTTTGGATTTTTCATTAGTCGGATCTAGACTGAATCTGCAGCAGTGGTCACTTAGGTGAAAGGTCAGCACAATAATTCCAAGAAAAGCATCATGATCTCCAACAGGTTTTGACTCAAAAACGTTTTGACACAACTGACTCTTAAGAAAGCAAACACAATGTCAGCAACTACCTCCCTCAGACTTAAACAACACTGTCCCCAGTGTTATCAAATCCGAAGTTGGCGAAGCAAAAGAAAAGAAACAGAGAAACGCAGGAAAAACAGAGAACTTACCTGGCTGCAATGATGGTGTCGCGCGTCACTGATGATGGTGTCGTGCGACACTTGTTTTCTTCGTACCAAATTGCAGCAGACTAATCCGAATTTCTGGTTTGACTCCGGTTGCCCGATTTCCTAATTTTTTTTTTTTTTTGACAGAAGCAAGTGACAAGCGACACCGAAAGTGGTGTCGCTCGACACCAGCCTCTGTTTCACCTGAGACACAAAAAAGAAAAACGAAAATCAACTGAAACAAAAAGACTTATTTACAGACTCACCAGTGGATTGACTATGGATAGACTATGCATCTGGTGGATCAGACAGTGGCAAAGAGTGCCTCTGTGAAAGTCGTCTCATCCATGGTGGTGTGTAAGCGTTGTGCGCATGAGGTCGTCCATGGAATACAGGAATAGCACCAGGGTTAGATCTGTGTTTGGGTGGCTTCAACCTATTCCCTGCAATATCATCAAAAGAAAAACCAAGTGCTGTACGATAATCTCGTAGCTTGCGTCGCGAGACCGAATCTGCATCTTTCAAATCAGTTTTGATGATATCACAAGAATTAGGATTAGGCTCAAGAAGTGCGTACCTTTGCTTTGGTGGAGATGGATGGAGTGCAATGTTTGGAGCTTCCTGATCAACAGCAGTCATTGGTTCTGTAGACGTTTTCGTCAACTCTGGATGATCTCTCACCTTCTCAGCATCAAACACGTTCTGATCTCCAACTATCACTTCAGGTATTGCACTGACTTGGAATGTCTGACCATCTATGGTGGGATCCTTCAGCTTCTCCATCTTGAAAGTCATGATGGTATCTCCCAGGTGGAGATCAAGGTTACCATGCTTGACATCAATTACTGCTCCAGCTGTAGCTAAAAACGATCTTCCCAGGATAAGAGGATCTTTGGGTTCCTCTCCATATTCCAGAACCACGAAATCTGTAGGAATTATGCAATCACCAACTTTAATCGGAACATCCTCCAAGACACCTTTTGTGATTCTTTTAGATCGATCTGCTAGGATTATAGAGATCTTAGTTGGCTTGAAGTCAGTCATTCCAAGGTTAACAGCTACAGAGTATGGCATGAGGTTTACACTCGAACCAAGATCACACAACGATCTCTTGAACTTCTCTGAGAAGATAGAGCAGTCCAAAACAAAGCTTCCTGGGTCTGAGAGCTTCTCTGGCATCTTATTCTGAATCACAGCACTGACCTGTTCAGAAATCATCATCACTCCTTCCTCATGACTCAGATTATTAGTCACCATTCTCTTCACATAGTGTCTGAGAGTAGGAGCAATCTTCACAGCATCAACCAAAGGAATCTCAATCACAAGTTTCTCCATCAAAGTCTTGCATCTGGCATCATCTATCTCCTGCTTGGACTTCCTAGGACTCCTTGGGTAAAGAACCTTAGGTTTGTAAACCTTTTCCTCAGCACATTTCGGACTTTGAGCAATATCAGCTTTGCTCTGCAATTGGTGACGCGCGACACTGGTTGTGGTGTCGCTCGACACCGGCTCTGCAACTTCGAAATTTTCTTCAGATTCGTCCAACTCCACGATTTCATCCTCAGAAACACCCTTTTTCAGCATAGGAGTCAACTTTTTACCACTTCTTAACGAGATGACACTGCAGTAATGCCTAGGATTGGTATCAGTCTTCCCAGGAAGGAATCCTTCTTGAATTTTTACAGACTCTGCAGTCTGAGAAACCTGAGTATCAAGCTTCTTGACATGAGTGTTCAGAACTTCAATTTTTCCATTCAGATCCAGATACAGAGCATCAATCTTCCCATTGAAATCCACAGTCATCTTCTGCTGACCTTCCAAGATCTGTTCCAGCATAGACTTCACCTCATTATCTGGAGTTTGAGTAGGAGGAGAACCATAGTTCCTTGAAAACCTGTTGTTGGAGTAGGATGTCTAGTACAGAGGTTTGGAGCTGTAACCAGAAGAGTTCTGATTACCTGTGAAGGTACTCCTCTGATTATTTCCATTGTAATTCGTGTTCCCTTGCCCAGAACCAAATCTCTGACCCTGAAATCCAGCTCCATTGATGAAGTTAACATCCTCTTCCTCAAAAGCTTCATCTGGTCCGAAATTCTGAACTCCTGCAGGGTATCTGACAGATTTCTTGCCCACAAGAAGACTATGCACAGAGTCAAGCTTAGCCTTCACCTCAGCAATTTGCGATCCATCCATGTTCCCAGCCTGCTTCCTTCGCTGATAGTCTGCATTCTTGGTACTATTGCTAGATGCCAGGTTTTCGATGAGCTCAACAGCTTCGTCTGGGTATCTGGTGTTGAAGTTTCCATTGCTCGCTGCATCAAGAGCCATCTGATACCTCCAGTCGATACCTCTGAAAAAGATACCCAACAATTGCACATCGCTGAAGCCATGATGGGGGCAGTCTCGTTGGTACGATTTGAATCGCACCCAAGAAGCTTTGAATGCTTCAGTTGGTTCCTGAGAAAAAGTTGAAATTTTCGTCCTCAACTCCTCAGACCTAGCATCATCGAAAAAATTGTGCAGGAAGGCATTCCTGGTCTCTTCCCAAGTAGTGAGTGATCCTGGCTCCAACTGCTTCAACCAGTTAGCTGCTTCTCCAGCAAGAGAGTAAGGAAACAGCTTGCAGAGGAGGAAATCGTTGGACACTCCATTGTATTTGATGCTGGTGACCAAGTCCTCAAACCTCTCGATGTGATCCATAGGGTGCTCATGAGAGTGGCCATGGAAAGGATGCTGACCCACAAGAGTGTAGTACACAGGTTTCAGCTCAAAATCGTTTCTTTGAAACGCAGGGGCGCGAATCGCAGAACGATTTGCATAGAACTGCTCAGGCCTGTTGTAATCTCCAAGTGTTCGTCCACGACCAGCTGCAGGTGCAGGTTCCCTTACATTCCGATCTTCTAGAGCGTTCCTCTGATGTGGAACGATCACAGCATTACCACGCGGTGCAGGTGGTGGATTCTGGTCAACAACATTCACTGGTAAAGGTGCTGGTGGAATGATGTTGCCATCTCCATCAAGCCTTTGGCCTCTCGCATTGCACACATGACCCTCTTGATCTCTCCAGACTCCAGCATCATCACGAACAAGTCCATTGGCGTTTTCCATCATTGCCGGATCTCTTGCTTTCATGTTCGTTCGCTCTAACTCAGCTAGCTCTTCCTTGCTCAAATTCACTAGCGGGATGTCCTTGTTGCTTCTGGTTCCACGAGTATGCATAAACCTGAAACACCAAAAACAAAGAGAGAAAACGAAATAAGTAAACTAGGTTATAAAAAAAGGGTGTCGCGCGACACCACTTGTGGTGTCGCTCGACACTAGGTCGAAAAACTTAGTCGAAACTCAAAAACTAGGTTTAATGGCGAAATCAAGTCCCCGGCAACGGCACCAAAACTTGATCTGCACCTAAAAAGCATATATAGTGTCTCTTGCGGACCGGGTCAGCCCAGGACAAACTGGATCCTGACCCGGCTTTGATGGATAGTGGTGTGGTTTGCCACGGTCAGATGATGGTTGGACAGACCGTGGCAAACTGACCGTGGCAAACTGATAGTGTCAAAGCTCTTGGACAGATTCTTCATGATCAAGGTTGCCATGGCTTGATTTACACCATGTCTAGTGGTTGTGTCTCTTCTTTTCTGAGTTTGGGTGATGAACTTCTTGGATTGACACGGTCTACTACCTCTTGGTCAAGCCCCGTGGCAAGTGGTCGTGCCAAAAGCCGAAGGTGTGTAAAAGTTGCCATGGTCAACTCCTAAACTGTGGCATTCAAACCGTGTCATAACCCGAATGTTTGTAAAGTTCCTCCCAGCCAAGTGTTTGTTTGCCACGGTCAAGTGTAGACCATGGCATGAATATCTTGTCAATCGCCGAAGGTGTGTAAAAGTTACCACGGTCAAGTCCCAGACCATGGCATTCAAACCGTGTCATGTTTCACTTAGCTCGCATCATTCAGTGCTGTCTGGACCACCTCGCATTCCGGAGAGTGTAACTCATAAGATACTTGTCCGAATTGAGTGATTCCTGTTGCAGAGGCGAGAGGACTCATATATATACAACTTTTGTGAAGAAAGCTTCGGTGCTTGGGAAGTGGAAGGCTTCTTTGAGGGCTCATCTTCGCAGTGCATTTACACGACCAGAGAGAGGCGTCTAGACATGTGTCTATTCCGGAGATCGTATCTTCCTGATCATAGATCCGAATTGAATGATCTTGGACGTTCTGGAAAGAGGACTCAAATATCTCTGCTTCGCATGAAGACCCCGGAAACCGAATCGGTCTGGAAGTGCACCGTCCTTCGCATTCTTCGGAGCTCATCGGCTTGGTCCAAAACGGCAGCGAGACAGGAGTTTCTTCCGACGAGCTTAACTTTTTTCTCACGCGTCCGAATTCCATGATTCCACTTGTTCTGGAACCGTGATCTTATCTACTCCAACTTTGATGAAGCCCCTGACAACTGAATCGGACCGGAGGGTTCCCCGGACAGGCGATCATTCAGGAATATCGGATTGCTCCGGAATGGATGCGAGAGAGGTCTGTCTTCCGGTGACCGTATCTTTCAGCTCAGTGCTCCAAATGCCCTGATACAACCTGTCCTGGGTTCTTGACCCAAGTATCTCCAACTTTTCGGAAGACCCTGTAAGCTGAGAGCTTCCGGTGACGCGATTTCGGAAATGTATATGCACCCAGGATTTTTGGCCGAGAGACTTGACCGCGGTACGTGTTTTTGACCACATATGATGTGTACTTCATCTCAAGTACCTTAGGCCTAGTCCCGAACCCATGTCTCGTAGCCGTGTCAAAACCCGAGCCCAAGGTTCATTCTTCTTGCCTTTGCCACGGCCTAATCTTTAACCGTGTCTTTTAACCGTGGCAAACCCAGAAGGTTTGCATCTTTTGCCACGGCCGCCTGCGTTCCATGTCACCTGGCCGTGTCAAAGCCCGAATCAGGTCCATTCCTTATTTCTTTTTGCCACGGTCACTTGTGATCCGTGTCTTCCCACGGTGGCAATCACCGAACTCTTGCTTCTTTTGCCACAGCCAGGCCTTGAGACCGTGATTCATTCCCGTGGCTTAGCTAAGAAGCTTACCACGCCCTGGTATCTGACCGTGGCTGGTGACCATGCTCAGGGCCGAGCCTAGGTTTGTGCCCACTCATTCATTTCTTTTCATCATTTGTTCACTTTCCAAGGGTCCAAACTCAAACCTGTACCCTGTAGACACTAAACAAACCCATCAAACCTATCAGCTCATCCTTCTCGTTTTTAACCACTGTGATCCCACCCTTCTTGGGCACAACATGAATAGGAGACTGATCTGCTCAAAGTTTAATCCCTAGAGCTACTCTGCAAGAGCACAGATGTGCAATTGTAGTATAATAGGGGTCGAACCACAGAGACGAGAGATTCGCTCAATAAACCTATTAGAAATTGAATTACGCTAAGCAGATTAATGAGAAGAAAATAGCAATGCAAATAAAGATAAACGAATGCAGTAAAAACGTTTGTAAAGTTCAGATGGGTGGAGATTAGGCTTAGGGCGTTTCTCAGGAAATCAATGCATGCAGATAAATCGATAAATCAAGGTTCAGGTTTAAGCACGGTTCTTGAACTCGAATCACAGAATTATAATTAACCAACTTCCGTTGTGAGAATTATCTAAGTTAAAATCCTAGAATTCCAAATTCCTTTGCAAACCCTAAAGATTTAAATCAGCTTTAATGCTCAAGTTCGATATGTTCACAAAGTATCTAAACCAAATTCCTTTGCGAATAGCTACTTTGCTCACCCTAGGTTCTTTCCAGTTATTCAATTACACTTCCGTGTCAATTAAGCAACCTAAGATCTAAGTTCTAGGTGGCCAGTCCAGAATTAGCTTTAAGAACAACCTATGGTGAAGAACTAAATAGATTATGAACCCTAACTAACCAATCAATCTAACATCCAATGAAATCCTTTATGAGAACCCTAAACCTAACAAGCAAACTACTCAGACATGGAGATTGAAGCAATAAACATGATTGAATAGTTTGCAGTAAGCAGTAAATAGATTAATAAACAGGGGTTCGAAATCTTCTCTCTCCGGAACAGAGTTTCAGACTTGTCTCCCCAAAAACTCTCAAAAACAAAAGTTCTCTCTAAGAAAATTTAAGGTAATCGTAAAAAGGGAATAAAAACCCTATATATATCTCTAAGACACGTTTTGGGCTTCCTTGGAAACGTTTAGGCCCAACTCCATCTTCAAATAGGAAACAAAATCGCTTTTTCCTTATTTCTTTGACAAGTGTCGCGCGTCACTCTCCATGGTGTCGAGCGTCACTAAAGCACAAAATCCATACTTGACGAATTTGATCCTGATTAAGCTCCCAAGTGCTCCAAAGTCTCCAGTTAAGCTCCAAACGTACCTAGGACCTGTAAAGACTCCAAAAGACTCGAAAGACACTAAAAAGACTCTATAAATAAGACTTATACCATGGTTAAAAACCATAAAACCATGATATATCAGAGACACCCATCTTAAGTCAGAGATTGGGTAAATTATCCCTGCCTCAAGAAGTTTTAGTATCTCCTTCTTAACCACTTCCTTAAGGTTGGGATTCAGTCGTCGTTGATGCTCAATAGAGGACATAGATTGGTCCTCTAGGTGGATCCTATGGGTGAAAATGTCAAGAGAGATCCCTCTAATATCAGCCACAGAATATCCTATGGCTCTCCTGAACTTTCTTATCTCACTAAGCAATGCACTCTCTTGGTCCTCTAATAGGCTATCATTGATGATTACTGGATATGTGGAGTTTAAACCCAAGAAAGCATACCTGAGCCCTGTTGGTAGAGGCTTGAGCTCAACAGGGGGTGCATTAGCCTCATTCCAATCCTGGTCCAAGCTGCTTTGGCTGGTGTTTGATCCTTTGATAGCAAAAACCTCAGAGCCACTTTGTTCCAGTTCCAAAAACCTTGTCTCAGGACCCATCTCTCTAGCATTGTCCAAATACAACTTATACCCTTCACTTGATTCTGCTAAGAGCCCACTGTCTCCTTGTTCTTGAGTTAGAGCAGCTCGAAGAGGATCCTCAGTGTTCAGCTCCTCAAGCAACTCATCAGCCAACTGATCCATTGTCTCCACATAGAAACATTGACCTTCAATGGTGGGTTTCTTCTGAATGATAGCACTGCATTCATGACTTAGTACCACCATGCCTTGAAGCTCTTTTGTCTTGTTCAGAATGGCATCCTTCAAGAACTTGCCCATCTTTGGCATCATTAGAAATGCATCAATGAGAGGCATTGTGAGTGGTGTCTCCTTGAGTGCTCTCTCCAATACAGCTCTTGCCTTGTGTACAAGCTGCTTCTTAAACCTCCCTGGAAATGGGAGTTTGGGTTGGTATGGAGGTGGTGGCACTTATGTCTTTTCTGGTTCAGGTTCCTTTGCTACCTCTTTACCCTTTTCTGTCCTTGATTTCTCAGCAACTTGATCATCTTTTAAGGCTGCCTCCCCCTCAGTTTGATCATTGTCCTCAATGATCACATTGTTGTTCTCAATACCAGGTAACTCCTTTCCACTCCTCAGTGTAATGGCCTTAGCATATTCCTTGGGGTTGGGTTCTGGTTTTCCAGGTAGGTGACCTTGGTTCCTTGAGCTTGATGCCTGGTTTTGCTTCAGTTCCTTGATTTCCTGTTGCATGGCTGCATTCTGGCTTGCAAATATCTGTTGACCCTGAAGTAGTTGTTGCAGAATACCAACCATATCTGTCCCCATCTGTGGCTGCTGCTGAACCATTGGTGGCTGAAACTGTTGTTGAACCGGCGCCTGCTGTTGGAACTGTGGTAGACCAAACCCTGGTGGTGCCTTTTGATGCTGTGAACTGAAACTAGGACCTTGAAATGGTTGCTGTTGCTGACCATAACCCTGATTCTGAGCAAACTAATTTTTGGGTTGAAAAGACCCTTGAAAATTGTTCTTGGGAACAAAGTTCTGTGGAGCTTGAGAATTGGGATAGACTTGATCTTGTGGGTTAGCTACATTAGTGTTCCTGTAAGAAAGGTTTGGATTGGCATTACCATACTGATATCTCTGGAACCTCTGATTCCCAATGTAGTTAAGCTCCTCCTGGGTGAGACCTTCTTCACTTATGTTCACAAAGATTTGAGAAGGTTCCTCATACTCTCCAACAAAATGCATTGGCTTCTGAGTGGTGAATTTCAACTTGTCCAATTCACTTCTCAACTCCTTAACTTCCCTAGTGAGCCTCTGTTCTGAGCTTGAACCTTCAGATCTATTTGATCTGTCATAGTCTTCACCATAGGTGTCATTGCTCATTGCTAAGTTCTCCACTAGCTCTAAAGCAGCATGTATCTCTTTACCCAGAAAGTTCCCATTGGAAGCAGTATCCAGTTGGTTTCTAATCTTGGGAAGAGCTCCTCTATAAAGTGTGCTGAGAAGGGAAGCCTCACTAAACCCATGGTGTGGGCATTGGTTTGTGTAGCTCCTGAATCTTTCATATGCTTCACCAAAACTTTCATTGCTGTGCTGAGTGAAGCTAGAGATTTGGTTCCTCAGTTTTGCAGTTCTTGAGGTGGAGAAGAACTTAGATAGGAAAGCTTGTTTGCATTGCTCCCAGGTTTGAATGGAGCCTCTTGGAAGATTCTTCTCCCATTGGTGAGATTTGTCACCAAGACTGAACGGGAATAGTCTTAGTTTGAAGCTGTCTTCTGAAACTCCATTAATCTTAGTCAGGTCACACACCTTATCAAATTGATCCAAGTGTTCCAAGGGATCTTCCATTGCTAATCCATGGAACTTTGAGTTCTGGACCATATTCAACAATGATGCCTTCACTTCAAAGTTGTTGTTTTGCACAGGTGGTGCCTGAATTCCAGCTCCATACTGTTGAGCATTTGCCCTGTCATTCTCTCCAACATAGACCTGTGGTTGCTCATATCTCCTTTGCTGGTGTTGGAAGGATTGATGTTGGTGGTGCACCTGTTGTCTTTGCTGTACATTGGCCTGATGCATCTGTTGATGAGCTTGAGCTTGTCCCTGGTGGACATAAGCTTGTTGGTGATGCACCTGTTCCTGATGAACATTACCCTGATTTAACTCTTGACCAACTCCATTACCAGCTCCATTACCCTGAGCCTGTTGCTCTTGAACCGGTTGTTCTATATCCACCACGTTCTCTCTTTGTTCTTCCATATCAGCCTGATCAATCTGTCTTCCATGTCTGCCCCTTCTACTCCTTGGTACCAAAAGATTGATGTTGTCGTTGAGAGGGAAAGGTGGACCACAGCTTCTTGATCTAGACCTGGTGTTCATACACCTGAAATCACAAACAGAACTTGAAAGTAATCAGTAAAAACAAAAAAGAAAACACTTGATCTCAAGAACAGATCAGAGCTTAATGCTAAACAATCCACAATTTGGCAACGGCGCCAATTGATAACTAAGAGTTTTCAAGGCTCTTTGTAGAGGTTATCAATCCCCTGTCTTGTAGTACAAGGGATTTATCAATCCAAGAATGTGGTGATAGACACTAAGTTATGTGATCAGGTTCTTAATTCAAGCAAACAAGTGTGGTTTTGATTAACTAATGAGAAATACAGACTTAAAACAAGATTAATGACTAAAGAAAAACTAAGCAAATGACAAGTGATGAGAATGTATGTATGATGATGAGAAAGGTCTTAGACATGATAGTGGAGTAGCATTGCAGATGGTTAAGAAAGCAAAGACAAAACCAGAACCTGAGGACAAAGAACCAAATTTTGATGACTACTTTGCTATGCTCAAGGATGTAAAGGTGCTGCAAACCAAGTTCCCTGATATGGAGCTCCTGAAAAATATGGGGCTTCTGATGTGATACTGAGCAGCATCAAGAAAGGAGAGCTTGAACCAGAGCATGGAGCCAAGGATCTGCTTGTAGCCGAGAGATATTGGTCTAAAAACAAAGGAGTTAAGGCTAATAAAATCAAAGAAGACATTGGTGAGATACACTATCTATGGAACAAAGAAGATCGCTTGAGCCAGGCTGGAGAAGATGGATTACAAACCACATTGGTTTTGATTCAGGCTCAAGTAGATCAACAATTGGATAAGTGGCCCAGTTGTACTCTTTTTCCCTTACCTTTGGTTTTGTCCCAATGGGTTTTCCAAAGGAAGGTTTTTAAGGAGGCAATGGAGTTTACTTCTCTCAAGGCCCAATTGTTGTTTCAAGGACTTAAGCCCAAGACAAATTTCGTCCAAGGGAAGTTCAAGAGGCTGGAGAAGTTACTTGAAGAGTTATTCAAACTTTGCATTTATTTCCGTGTCATTTTCGAGTTTGCCTTGTTTTTTCTACATTTCTTCTCTTTATAATCTCTTGTAATCTCTTATGAGAACTCATCCTGGATTGGATCATCAAACTTTTATCAAATAAAACTCTCTCTTACTCTTATCAAACTTGGACGAAATCCTTTGTCTCTTTGAGAGTGATTCGCTACTTGTGCAGCATCTTTATCATCTCTATTCTCTTTGTTTTATCCTGAGAGTGAATCGCTGCTTCTGCAGCATCTTTTTCATTTCTCCTCTATCTCTTGTGATCAAATTAAAATCTGAACAGCAACCTGATCTATTATTCTCCTCAAACAGAAGTCTATTCCTCAAACTTCTGTCCCTGATCTATCTCTTACCAAGCTTCTGAGTTCCGATCCTTGAGAGGATCACATCAAGTGGTATCAGAGCACACTTAGAAGTTTCTTTGGTAGTCTCTATCCTTTCTCATCTATTTAATTTCGTGTCTGCATCTGTTCATCTTCTTTTTTCGTTTTAGTTCTCTTCAGAAAAAGAAAACCCATAAAAATCATTTTAGATCTGTTTAGTTTGCATCATAAGCCTTCAAATCTACTGTTTGTTTGCCTCTGCATCACGTTTTTTATCCCTGGTTTTGTTTTGTCTTTTCATCTTCTCTGCATCAGATCTGCTCATATTAGTTTGTCCATTCAGTTTCTTTTATCAGATCTCATCATCGGCCATATCTGTGCTTGTTTAAAAATAAACCGATCACATTCTAGGGCTTTTGATAGATTTCTTGTGTCACACGAAGAGTCACTTCTGCATTTTGGTCTATTGTGAGAACTAGTTACTGGTCTTGTTTTCTGTTTTGTTTTTCAGGTCACAATGAGTGAAGAGCAAGGAGACAACGGCCACAATAGCAACAAACTCTTTATGGAAGCTATGATGGCTCGGTTTGAGCAACTGATGAAAACTCAAGCAGAAGAACTACATCAGCGATTTGATCAGCTACAAGGAGAACCTAATCCGAGGGGGATTCAAGACATAAAAACCAATGGAGTTCATGTCCAGCAGCAGAGACCGCCTAGAAATGATGTTGGTGTTGATAATTCTTCACAAGGCAGTCCAAGACGTGGAAGAGTGATAACACCGTATTTTGACCACTTTTATAGATCGTTTTGAAATACTTCTATGTTTCTAATTGCTTTTAAGTACTTTTATCACGTTTTTCTAGTATTTGTAGTTCCAAGACTCTTTTCAGGTAACTTAGGGAAAAGCTTAACAAAATGGATAGAAAACCAGATTTCAGCTCAGAGTCAAACCGTCAGAAGTTCACCCCTGATTGAAGGTCTTCTCACCGTCTGATCCAGCTCAAATTTGGAGACCTTAAAGATGGAAGTATCAGCTTTCCAGTGCACTTTACAGCTTGGCAATCCAACGGTTCAATCAAAAGATACGCGAAGAGCAAGATGTCCCGTAAACCAGCCGGCGAGCACTTCCACCCGCGGCAACAAGCATTTTCCCGCGGTCAGAGCATCCTGACCGGGGCAAACCCACCCATTCCCCGCGGTCAGAGCACTCCCGACCGCGGCCATCAACCTCCGAGCCCAAAAAGCCCATTTCTGAAGCCCACAATGATTCCCTCATTTGGAGAAACCCTAAGTGACGTCCAGAGAGGTCTTGAGCACTATAAATACATGTCTTAGGAACTCTAATCGATCATCTTCTATCTTTCTTATTGTTTTCAAATACTTGTTTTGCTTTAGCTTTTAGGGAGAGAGATATTAGTTCTCTTGAACCCTTGTTCTTTCTTTTTCAATTTCGGTTTCTATTCTACTTCTTAATACTATGTCTTTGATTTCGTTTACTATGTCTGAGTAATTTTATTGTTGGGATTAAGGGATTTTCGATGGGGATTTATATGTTCGATGAGGATTCCATTGGCTATTGAGCTGAATCTTAGAACTTTTTCTTCTGAATTCGTTTTTACTGCATGAGAGTAGCGTCATGAACTACAATCTGATCCAGATGCTTGGTGACACGAAAGTGTTCATCAGGTATCAGATCTAGTTTGGGAGAGCAAAACAAACATAGGAGTGGAAACCTACCTATGGGCGATTTGTGAATTAGGACGAGTCTTAAACATAATGCATCTCTTCTCTTCCAGGGCCAGAGTGGAAACCTACTGGTCAGGGTTGAGAGAGATAGTTGTCTATGATCACGACAGTGGCGTATTCATACGTCCGTGACTCCAGTTCGAAAAGTTTAAGCTAAGATCTTACCAATTTACTCTCTAGCAATGTTTTGAATCGTTTGTACCCCTGAGAAAACTTCCCTGAACCCTAACGCCTCATTGATTTTCATTTAAGCAATTAGATATCTGTTTTTTACATTTTTAGTCATTTTCGTTAAGTTTAGTTATTACGTCATTTAATTCCCGTATTTTCTTTTAAGATTTCGTTTTTACATTTTATACACACTACCAAACCCCCACAAAACCGTTTTGGTTCTAGACTTCCTTACTTTATACTTATTTCAAAGGCTTTTTGCAGGAAAAGATCCTCCTTCCTTGTGGATTCGATCCCTAAGTACTACAATCGATCAGCTGTGCACTTGCGGCTATTGATTTCAATTAGGGTAAAACTTGACAACCCTCTCAACCCTCGACACACATCAAGTCCACATCAAGTTTTTGGCGCCGTTGCCGGGGAAAGCACGCGTTTTCTTTTCTGCAAAACCCCGAGAAAGGTTAGTAAATCGACTCTAGAACCCCCTTTTCTGCAATTTTCCATTTTTCGGTTATTTTGTTTCCATTTCAGAAGATATGAATCCTATAAATCGAAATATACACTATGAGGAAGGTTTCTATAACATTCCTCAAGCCACCAGACGCAGAGAGAAGCATCTACGCGATCTCTACGAAAAAACTCAACCCGAAGACAACAGAACGTTCCAGAAAGAGCCCTACGAACCTCAAATGGCAAACCCTAGATACTCTATGCATCGCCTACCTCACCAGGTTCTCCAGCAAGATGAGAACGTCCAGCTCAGCAACAGACTGAGTCAGCTCGAAGGCGTGATCAGACAATTCATAGAAGCTCAAGCAACCGCTACAACTGCTCTAAACGAAAGGATTGATGGGATATCGAAACTTTTCAATGAAAAATTCGATAACCTAGCCTCACAAGTCAATTCAATAGAGGAACGTGCAACCAAGGATACAGCTATGATTGCTAACAGGTTCAACAGCATGGAGGAAGAGCAAGCAAAGCACAACTATGAGCTTCGCAACACCAAAAACCAAGTCATGGACCTCGATTTCAAACTTGATGACGTGGAAAAAGCCCTAAACGAAGCTAAGAACGAGTCTTATGACTTTACAGTCGAAGTTTCAGAGAAGGTTTACAAAGTCATCGACAAAACCGAAGAGCTTGACTCAACCATGGACAAAGTAGTCTATGCTCTTGATGAAGTTGAAGAAAAGGTTGAGGAGATCATGCAAGGACTTGGAGATCAGATTCCAGCACCCAAAACTAAAGACTCAAGTCCAGAGAGGAAGTACAACAAGCCAGAAGACCCAGGAGACCACCCAGGAGACAAAGGAGGAAGCAACAGCAGCAGAGCAGGTCGGAGACAAACTCCCGCGGTCGCGTTGGCTCTGACCGCGGCCAACAAGCGTTCTCCCGTGGTCGTGATGGGTCTGCCCGCGGCCCATGGTCGCTTCCCCGCGGTCGCGTCACCTGCAGTCAAGACCAACCGTAAAAACGTTCCAAAACAGTCCCGTTCAGCTCATACAAGCATCTGTACGTCTGGTACACCTCCTGGGATGACTAAACCACTTCATCAACAACTGGTTTGCTCCATAAGCACCCAAAGATCTGAAGAAGAGGACAAGTCATGGCCTTGCAACATGGCTTTGATGAATATGAGTATGAAGAGCAATACTCTGAAGATGAAGAGTATGGGTTGTTTGTAGAAGATCCAAACGCAGGATATTCCTCAGAAGACGACTCAGGAGAAATTCAATGGATCACCAACATCATCAGTAGAGAGAAGCTAATAGAGTTCAACAACGTAGTCAGGTCATTCCCTGCTCATTTAAGCTTTGATGAAATCTGGAAACTTGGTCGTTTGCAAGTCTTTTTCAGGTACTGCAAGGAGTCTAAAGAGGATATCCATAGATACTTTATGAGAGCTCGATACATGACAACACCAGAAGCAGCTGTCTATGCGATTCACCTCAAAAACCCGGAAGAGTGCAGCCACTACACCAACAAAATCAGCAAAGAAAAGCTCGATGAATTCAATGATGTGGTTCGAAATTTGCCTGAGGGAATCACGTTTGCCAGAGCTTGCAAGGACTTTATGATAGGCCACTACTTCTGTGAGAGCAAAGAATCAATTCCTGAGATAGAAGACTTGTTCAATCATGCCAGAAGAGGTAAACCTGTTCGAACACTTCACAAAATCGATGGTGTAGGTCAGTTTCTTATCTCTTGTTCTATTAGAGGAGAAATGTTTAAAAACGTGCTATGTGATTCTGGAGCTTGTCTTAACATGATGTCCAAGGCAATTGCTTTGAGACTTGGTATTAGACACCTGCGCAGGACTAGAGCAAAGATTAGCTTAGCTGATGATTCAAATACAACACCTCGAGGAATAGCTCATGAAATTCCTTTGAGAATAGGAGATTGCATAGTGCCTGTCGACTTCTACATTGTCGAAACGAGAGATGCAACATATCCAGTGATTCTGGGATGGTCTTTTCTAGCAACTTCCGGAGCTATAATGGACTGGCCAAACCGGAGGATTTCATTTGCTAATATCGACAAAGATGTCTTCACAGAAGCTGTTCCATACAACAGCAAAGTAGGAAAACGTTCTGCAGCAGAAGAGTTTGAAGAAGAACTTTGGAGTGACGAAGAACCTGCTAGGCAAAGCAAGGAGATGTCGAAAAAGACTTGTCTCAGGACAAGGTCTTCTTCATTGGAATAAGTCACGTCCAACACCAAAAGTCGAGCTAAACGACTTAAAACAAAAGCGCTTAATGGGAGGCAACCCATTTAGGTATTGTTTTCTTTAGAATTTTTCTTTCTTTTTCTTTTAATCTTTTTCTTTTTCTTAGTTTCAGGTGTTTCTTATAAAACAAAAAGCCAAAAAAAATCAAAAAAAACCCGAAATGACCAAAAAGGAGGATGGTACTTGACTGCTCGGCCCAGCAGGAACCAAGGAGAAGCAGGAAGAGGCCGCGATATAAGCCCCCGCGGTCGCAGACGTTCTGACCGCAGGAAACGACCCATCTGATAACTAAGAGTTTCCAGGCTCTTAAAAGGGTTATCAATCCCCTTGTCAAAGTAGTATAAGGGGTGTCAAACCAAGCTTGTAAACGAGACACTAGCCTATGTCATTTGTTCTCTTAAGTCAAGACAAGAAGGTAAAAGTTTGGTGACGATGATTAACAAGCAAATAAGCAATAAAATTAAATAAAAAAGAGATTTAAACTAATCAAGATGCAAACAACAAACAGGTGATTCAGATGATGATAATGAATGATAAAGGTAGAAGCTTTAGACATGATATTTGACTCGGGTGCTTCCAAGTTAAACTAATGGGTTAATGAATCATTTTATCATGCGATTTCATTTAACTTTGAACTCAAGGCATGTTAATCTTCTCATGAAAGTATTAAACATCTAAACTGATCCTCCTTCATACCAAAATGTCTTTTGAGAAGCACGAATCAATCAGCAATAAGATTCAGTTCAAATATGTCATTTAAGAGAACAAACTATCACTCTCGCGATGAAAGACTCTTAAACCTTTAACCGAGTGGTTCAGACATTTCTACAAACACTTTTGATGCGAGATATGCCTCAGATCTGAACCTCAAGTGATATGCTTGGATCCAGCCTAGAGATCTTGTCGGTTAAAGAATGAAACATGCAAGACTAGACACCTAAACCCACTAATCTATCTTGAAAGCACCCTAATCTACTTATCTAAAGCCGCTTAAACGACTAGTCACTGATCATAACGAGCTCACTAAGTCTTTTGCAAGACGTGCAGCTAGTCATGATAAGGAGTTTTGATGCTGGATGATAAAAGAAATAAAGAGAGAACAAGATTCTGATGCAAAAACGAGATATCGTATTAGATTAATCAAGTTTCACAAAAGAGGCAAGTTCTTAAAGCTAAAAACAGATAAGAGATAAGATAACTAGGTTTTTAGTCTCAAAATGTATTTATAGCAAAGGGAAAGTGTCGCGGGTCAGCCCGGAACAAACCGGGTACTGAACCGCTTCCTTGGGTTGATGTGTGAGTGCCACGGTGTGTCGGAAAGTTAAGCCGAGGTCTTTATGCCGAGGTGTGCACGTGAGTCAGGATCCAGATGAAGATCTCGTGAAAAACACGTCAAGAACATGCATGAACCCTAGTCTTTGATCCATCCTCACGTGTGTGTTCTTGAGCCATTCTGTTCTTGATTCTGGGTTCGTGACAAGGGACCTCGGGATAAAATGTCGAGGGGTCAAGATGTCGAGGTGCTTGGGAGAACACAGTCCGGCATGCACGCCGAGGTCATTACACCGAGGTGTACTTTCAACACTTAGTCGTTTCCAGCTTCAGTTCTTACGTATGCATGCCTCGATCTAATCATGCCAAGGCTTTGGCACGAGGTCTAGTCCAGAATACTTCCAAGATATGAGCCTCGACTTGAGTGATGCCAAGGTAAAGATACCGAGGCTTATGAAAACACTTAGCGCGTATCGCAACTCATTTAGGCTTGTATCGACCATGTCATCTTCCGGAAGCAGTAACTATCAGCACACGACTCCAATTGCTCTGGGACCAGTTCCAAAGTCAAGATGACTCAATAAGCTCGAACTTTGGTGAAGAAACCATCGGAGCTTGGGGAGTGGAAGGCTTCCTGGATTTCACATCTTTGCGCCGCATTGAAATCACCGGAAAATAGACTTTTAGACTGATGTGAAATCCGGAGACCCTATCTTCCAAACCTTTGCTCCGAATTGAGCGATTCCAAAGGCTCTGAGAAGATCTTCCATGGATCTCGAACTTTGATGAAGATCGGGTAAGCTGGTTCGGACAGGAGGGGCTCCGTCCGCCATGATCTTTGAAGTTCGCCGTTCAGCTCTCGGGTACGCGCAATGCTGGTGTATGCTCCGGAAGCCATATCTTTCTCTCCACTGGTCCGAATTGGATGATTCCAACTGTTCTGGAATCTTTGCTTGATTATCTCCAACTTTGGTGATGACCCCGCCATCTGATTCGGACCGGAAGGTTCCCCGGATTGTTGATCTCTGAATTGCGCGGGCAAGGACAACTTTTGGTCGTAAAAACCTTCCTGCGGTAAGAAAAATGGCTGAGGGCTGTGTACCGCGGTAAGCTTTTTTGTCGTAAAAATCCTTGCCTCGGTCAAAAACTTGTCCCGTGGTATTTTTGCACTAGATACTCGATTCTGGCCGATCGGTAAGGTTTTTGGCCGGTAATGAGCATCCGGTAAACATTTTGGCCGAGGTTTACGACCAGCTGGTACGAGATTTGGCCGAGAAATTCCTCCAAGCGGTTTTCACCATTTTTGACCCTTTTCTTCACCGTTTTCTTTTCTGTTCCTCTTCTTAGGCTCCAATTGGTCTCCAAAGCTCCTGATAAAGACTTCAAAACTTGCAAAACTCTTTGGGACCTAATGCAAGCCCTAAGTCCTCTTTTGATGCCTAAAGACTCAATTTACATGAGAAAACACATGATGAGGACTCTATAATGCAACCTAAATGATGTAAAATATAGACATATCAACTCCCCCACACTTGTCCTTTGCTTGTCCTCAAGCAAAAAGAACAAATGAGAGAGAGAGGTTGTAATGCAGATGGAGCTCATATTTCCTTTTTAGAGAGAAGTGACCACAAAGAGAACTCGGATTCATGCTCAAATATGCAATGCAAAGCTATACTCAGATATTTTCCAACTAAAGCACGGAATCTCCACAAGTCATTATCACATTCAACTCTTTCTCATTCATTAAGTTTGTAACCGGTGAATCAAATGATGCAATGTTCAAATAGGCTGGCCTGGCTAGGGTAAGGTCATGAGATAAAAAATGATCTCATCGATATTCAAGCGGGTGCAATGCAACAAGGATCTCTCTATGAACGACCAAACTTCGGCAGAATGCTAAAGGTAAAAAGCAACTGATGCATCCTCACTCTTCACAATCGTTTTCTTTTCACTAGGGGACTCGCCTTTTTCTTTTATTTTCAAGCCTTGGTTTTCGCTTATTCACACAGCTCTTTTCTTTCATAGCGTATAGCCTCTTTTCATTTTCATTTCAGAACACTTGAGCCTTTGGCTTCTTTTCATTTCAGAGCTTATCTTTTCACATCCAGGACTTAATTCATTTTCATTCATTCCCCTAGCTATTTCCACTCTCACTTTTCCACTCAGCTCACCTTTTTCCACTCACCAAGAAGTCTTTTCCCCCACACTTATTTCTCGCCAATACTCTCAGTTCCTTGATGTTGGAACATATCACTCAATGAGCCAAGCCCTTGTCGCTCTAAACCTAACACTTTCTGTCAAGTTCAGCCCAAGGTGGCCTTACAATTCACATACAAACATTGGCTCGAAAGAAAGATGGGTTCAAGGTGAGGGAACTGATCCATGATGCGGATTCAGCTACTTGAGCTAAGGAAGGAGGGTGGTAAAAACAATGATTCTAGCTCAAGTATGTATATCGGTATCCACAAGCCTACTCAAGCAATGCATCAAAAGATATTTACAATTCAAGTTCAGGGTTATCACTTAGCTAGAGTTGAGTGTAATTCAAACTTGCTTCTCAGATTCAAAACGTTTCAAGCTTTACAAGCACAGAATGAGTTTCACAAGCATATTTAGTTCAAGTTCTCAAGTGATTTACTCTCTAGGTAAAAATCTATCATTGCTCCTTGCACTGATGCAATCCTACATGATGCAACTAGACTCGATCTTAAAATGCGAGATGCAACTAGAATGATGTATTTTTTTGTGTTTTTCGGTTTTATCATATGTGCTAAGCTAAATGAGACTTAAGAGTGCAAAAGTCAAATAAGAACAAAGAAAACAAGATTAGCAAACACAAAGCTCCTCCCCCACACTTAGATAACACAGTGGAAAGACAAAGTGAACGAATGCAAGATGATATATACAAGATGCATATGTACAAGGTTTGAAGTCGATACCTTAGTCGGAGAGGTCGGATCCCAAGTAGTGCGAGGGATTCGCTGTTGAGCAGGAGGGAGTGGGCTGACGTGGTGGGCTGCTAGGAACTCTTTCTTGCAGCGGCCCTAGGAACTCTTTCTTGTTCTTCATTTGAGTGATGAACGGCTTTAGTCCGAGTCCCAACAGTTCAAGCTCGGCCGTGTGAATAACACCAGGGTTAAAGGTCGAGAAGAATGTTGATGCTAGGACGCGGTTTGTGTATCTGATCGCAGGGTTCCTTATGCAGCTTGTCTTGCTCTTGCTTCCGAGGTAAGGTCCAAAAGATATTGTTTCCCACAAGGCGGCCAACTCATCACGAGGGTACACAAACTTGTCAAGCGAGCTTCCATTCCTTTCAAACCCAAAGATTTCATCAAGCTCCTTGAAACTGACCTTGTAGTGCACGCTATCCATTTCAAACTCAATGTGGCCGAATCCTTTGCCATGTAAACGCTTTGGATCTCTCTTGGGGTAGATGATGACCTCCAAGGTTGCAAGAAACTGCTGTGTAATCCCTTCATAGGCAACATCGCTCATCTCAAAGAACTTTGCCAAGCCCATATTCTCAAAAATGAGGGTCACGTCATCAAGTATCTCGAGTTTCCTCAGCAACTCCAAGTCAGGGAAGCGACCTTGAGCCACTCTTATTGAGTTTAAGTGGTCCAAGTTTTCTTCAGTAGTTGGGAAGTGTTCTTCCTCGGGCTCGGCCTTTGGTTCTTTCTTGGACTTTTTGTCACCGTTGTCTACATAAGGGACTAAGGCTCCGGGCTCGTCGTCATCCGATCCCACAGCTGCCTTCTTCCCGTTCCTCTTTGATTCGAGAGCTGGTGCCAGAGTGAGCTCAGTATTTCTTGCTCGTTTGGGGGTTGGCTCGTCATCGGATCGCATCGAGGGTTTCTTACTGGTCCCTCCACTATGTGACACGGTAACGGCTTTTCCCTTCAAGACTCTCTTCCGGCCCGCACTTTTGTTTGTCTCGTGGGTAGGAATGGTTCGGTCTCCGGCCATCTGCAAGGGAGATTCCTAAAGAAACTGTCAGAACCAAGTATATCGTTAAGCACATGTATCTCAAGATTGGCAAGTACAAAACTTTTTCTCTAACAGAACTGGTATTCATAGCTTTTTCAAACATCAAGGAAAGTAATAACAAGCCAGAACAACCGATTAGAGACAAGTTATCTAGACATTTCAGCTCAAACACACAAATCATCATTAAGACCGATTCCAAGCGCATTTCCTCAAGAATTTTAAAAACTCAAAAGCAAGTGATATTAAATGCAAAGACCAGTTTTTCGTGTGTTGTCTACCCTGGTGGAATTTACAAAATTGTTCCCAAAGGCCGATATACTCTAAAAGAATCGATTCCACATTTTACAAACATTTAAGCTCGCAAAGAATGAAGGAAAAATATGAGTTCTTTAAGATGCAAATACCTTTGGGAATGCAAGATTTAAGCTTAATGAGATGCTTATGCAGAGTAGACAACACCCTAACGAGTCTAGAACGCTTGGAATCACGCAAAATGAACGACAAATGAGTGAGTTGTGTTCGTGAAATGCAGAGAAAAGAGTCAAGAGGGCAAACTCTGCGTTTTGGCTAAGTATGGAGGTTGGTATGGGCTGGAGCGCGCTTTCCAGCTGGCATTTGGACTGTTGTGGGACTGGTCCCCTCTTCTGCTCCAGCTCCAGCCGTTGACCGCGCCAAAAACTACTTTGACTGGGTGTTCAAATTTAAAATGCCGCGCAACCCTTCAAATGGACGCAGTATGGGGATGACGTGGGCTGTACGGACCAAGCAAAATTTTCTCGTGTTACTCTGAGCTGCCTCGACTTGTTCCACCCCGAGGGTACCAAGCTGAGTTGTCTGAGCCCGTGCCAACGAGTAAATCCCCATAGCTTCCACATCTCTTCTTTGGACCTCGCAAAGCCTCTTCTTTGTTCTAAGTGTTTCATGTGTTCTTGCTTTTGATCATTTCTTGAAACCGAGTACCTCGGCACGCTCCACCACGAGGGCATCATGCCGAGGTCACCTGTTTTTAGCAAAGAACACGTGAAGCTTGGGGGTTTAGCCAGGCTGGCCTTGGTGTAAACTGGTCGTGGCCTCGGATCAAGGTTTTTGACTGTTTTATGTGAAAGTCGCCCCTCGGTATACTAATACCGTGGTGTTTACACCGTGAGCCTCCCCCACACTTAGTTATTTTACCGTAGCTTTTCTCAGACACGGCCATGATGAAATTAAGTCGAGGAATCTAGCTGAGGTTCTCAAGCTTTCACTCGGTAAAAGATGACCATGGTATGAATATACCGAGGGTCGATACCGAGGCTATGTATGCTCTTTGACTTAATTCATCAGGCCGTGTCTTTTTCAAGCTTTCTCTCACTTTCACCCTCAAGGTTCACTGTCTAACTACTGAAACACTTAACAAACCCTTCAAAAAGCTTCAAATAAAAAGAAAAAGAAAAAGAAAAACGAAATATGTACATGGATAAGCTTGGGGTGTCTCCCAAGAGCACTTTGTTTAACGTCGCTAAGTTTGACTTTTCATACCTTTTCAGGCTGATTCCGGTTCAAGTAGAGGAACTGAGGTAGCTCACTCCTTTGTTTCTGATGCCAAGTAATGCTTTACCCTCTGGCCGTTTACCACAAAACCTTGTCCATCTTTTCCTTTCAAAACCACGGCTCCATAGGGTCTTACTTCAAGAATCGTGAACGGACCGGACCACCTAGACCTCAGCTTCCCAGGGAACAGCTTCAGTCTTGAGTTAAATAACAGAACTTGGTCCCCTTCTTTGAACTCTCTCTTGTGTATCTTCTTGTCATGGAGCGCCTTGGTTCTTTCTTTGTAGATCTTAGAGCTCTCAAAAGCATCTAACCGGATCTCCTCAAGCTCATGATGCTGTAGAACTCTTTTCTCTTGTGCGGTCTTGATGTCAAAGTTCAAAAGTTTCACTGCCCACAAGGCTTTGTATTCCAACTCAACCGGTAGATGACAGCTTTTCCCATAGAGCAAGTTAAACGGTGAGGTTCCAATGGCGGTTTTGTAGGCGGTTCTGTAAGCCCACAGAGCATCGTCAAGTTTCTTGCTCCAATCCTTCCTAGATGAGTTCACGGTCCTTTCCAAAATGGTCTTTATCTGGCGGTTGGAAACCTCCACTTGGCCGCTGGTTTGCGGATGATTAGGGGTGGCCACCATGTGCTTTACTCCGTGCTTCTTCAAAAGACTCTCAAGAGTCTTGTTGATGAAATGGCTTCCCCCATCACTGATGACTACTCTTGGTACTCCAAACCGTGGGAAAATGATACTCTTGAAGAGTTTTACCACCACTTTTGAATCGTTGGTCGGAGATGCAACCGCTTCAACCCATTTACTCACATAATCCACTGCTACAAGGATATATTGATTCCCATATGAGCTTACAAAGGGACCGATGAAGTCAATGCCCCAACAGTCGAAGACTTCTACCTCAAAGATTGGGTTTTGGGGCATTTCATTCCTTTTGGATATGTTTCCGTGCCTTTGACAAGCTTCACACCTCGAGACTACTTCTTGGGCGTCTTTGAACATGGTCGGCCACCAGAAACCGCTCTGTAGAACCTTGGCAACTGTCTTGAACGCACCTAAATGACCACCATACGATGAGCCGTGGCAGTCTTGTAGCACCGGTTGAATTTCTTCTTCGGCCAAGCATCGCCTATAGAGATGGTCCTTGTTAAGCACGTAAAGGTACGGCTCATCCCAATAATACCTCATCACATCTCTAAAGAACTTCTTCTTCTGATAGGTATCAAGATCCGGTGGCTCTAAACCGCAAGACAAGTAGTTCACTAGATCTGCGAACCATGGTAGGCTTCTTTCTTTGATCGTGTTGGCTTCCTCCACTTCTAGGTAAGACCTGACTAGCATAAGGGTCTCCTATGGTAATGCATCATCAATTGGGACCTGTTATTCAATCCTCAACCTGGAGAGGTGATCTGCGGCTCCGTTTTCAATGCCTTTCTTGTCAAGTATCTCCATATCAAACTCTTAACGTAATAGGATCCACCTCAACAAGCTCGGCTTAGCGTCCTTCTTAGCCATCAGATATCTCAAGGCTGCATGATCTGTGTAAACTGTAACCTTTGATCCCACTAGATAACTCCTGAATTTATCAAATGCAAACACAATGGCAAGCATTTCCTTCTCGGTGGTGGCACACTTTTCTTGAGCCGAGTCTAAGGTGCGGCTTGCATAGTAGATCACA
This sequence comes from Eutrema salsugineum, assembly GCF_000478725.1. Taxonomy (NCBI): domain Eukaryota; kingdom Viridiplantae; phylum Streptophyta; class Magnoliopsida; order Brassicales; family Brassicaceae; genus Eutrema; species Eutrema salsugineum. The sequence goes on along the minus strand of NW_006256547.1, from coordinate 13,612,743 downwards.
TGGAGCTTCTTATTTTTCTTCTGCCCCAAGACAGCTCCCACGGCATAGTCAGATGCATCAGTCATCACTTCGAACGGTAAAGACCAATCAGGGGCTTGTACAATCGGTGCACTGATCAAAGCCTCCTTGATTCTCTTGAACGCTTCCTCACATTCTTCATCAAAGTTGAAATCCACTTCTTTGCACAATAACCTGGTCAAGGGCCTGGCTATCTTGGAGAAATCCTTGATGAACCGTCTATAGAACCCAGCGTGGCCAAGGAAGCTTCTTATTCCTTTCACAGAATTCGGGGCTTGTAGGTTCACCATCACCTCGATCTTGGCCTTATCCACCTCGATGCCTTTCTCTGATACCTTGTGTCCCAAGACAATTCCTTCTTGGACCATGAAATGACACTTCTCCCAGTTCAAGACAAGCCTATGCTCCTCACATCGCTTGAGAACCTGAGAAAGATTAGCAAGACATTCGGAGAAAGAGGAGCCGTATACGGAGAAGTCATCCATAAACACCTCAACTTTCTCTTCAATTAGATCAGAGAAAATGTGCATCATACATCTTTGAAAAGTGGCCGGTGCATTACACAAACCGAATGGCATTCTTCTATAAGCATAAGTGCCATAAGGGCAGGTGAATGTGGTTTTCTCTTGGTCTCTTGGATCTATTGGTATTTGGAAGAATCCAGAGTATCCATCGAGAAAACAGAAATAAGGATGATTAGCTAAAGGGAAATGATCTTTTCTTGATGCAGAATTCAATTTCCTATAGTCAATGCACATGCGATGGCCGGTTATAGTTCTTTGGGCTTTGAGTTCATCCTTATCGTTTTCACCACCGTAATCCCACCTTTCTTGGGCACAACGTGTACAGGAGATACCCACCGAGAGTCAGAGATTTGATATATTATCCCTGCCTCAAGGAGCTTTAGTATCTCCTTCTTAACCACCTCTTTGAGGTTCGGGTTAAGTCGACGTTGGTGATCAATAGAGGACATGGCTTGGTCCTCTAGGTGGATCCTGTGGGTGCATATATCAGGAGAGATCCCTCTAATGTCAGCCAAGGAATAGCCTATGGCTCTCCTGAATTTCCTTATTTCATTAAGGAATGCACGTTCTTCATGTTCAAGCAAGCTATCGTTTATGATCACAGGAAAAGTAGAGTTCAGACCTAAGAACGCATACCTGAGCCCTGTTGGTAGAGGCTTGAGCTCAACAGGGGGTGCGTCTGCCTCATTCCAATCGGCATCAAAGCTGCATTGGCTTGGAACAGCTTCCTCGGCCTTTGCTTCATTCTCGCGCGGTTTACCATCGGCCTCGGTATGAGTTGTCACGGCCATGATATCCCGAGGTGTCTCTTCTTTTCCCTTGGACTCCTCGCTGTCTAGAATGTCGAGGCTGCTCGTGTGGAGCTCCAAAAACCTCGCTTCAGCTCCAAGTTCCCTCGGTTGGTCCAAAAGACGCTTGTACACCTCGCTTTCCTCGTTCAAGTACCCGTGCTCGCTTTGTTCACGTGTCAAGACCACTTGTAATGGGTTTTCTGCGTTTAACTCTTCAAGGAGCTCATCAGCCAGCTCCTCCATTACCTCCACATAGAAAACCTGACCTCCAATGGTCGGTTTTTTCATCATCTCCTTCACATTGAACTTCATAGTCTCGGAACCGATGTGTAGTTCAATCATTCCTCCTCTCACATCTATTATGGCTCCTGCGGTTGCTAAGAATGGTCGGCCCAAGATGATAGGGTCTAATGGTTCCTCGTCCATCTCAAGAACTATGAAGTCCGTGGGGATTTCTATCTCACCGATCCTCAAAGGTAGATCCTCAAGCAACCCACCGGTAATCTAACCGATCTATCAGCTAATACAAGAGAGATCTTGGCCGGCTTGTAGCTTTTGTATCCCAATATCTTGGCCACCGTGTAAGGCATTAAGCTCACAGAAGCTCCAAGGTCACATAAACAGTTTGAGAACTTCAGGTGACCTAAAGCACACGGCAAAGTAAAGCTGCCCGGATCGGATAGCTTCCTTGGTATAGATCTCCTTTGTATTATTGCGCTGCACTCATGACTCAGTATCACCATACCTTGGAGCTCCTTTGTCTTGTTGAGGATCGCGTCCTTTAGAAACTTCCCAAGCTGGGGTATGGCTAAGAAAGCATCTATAATGGGTAAGGTGAGTTGCGTGTTCTCCAAGTGTTTCTCAAAGACCGCCTTGGCTTTGTCTAAGATTTTCTTTTTGAAACGCCCTGGGAACGGTAACTTGGGTTGATAAGGTGGTGGTGGAACATAGGGCTTTTCAAGCTCGGTTGTCTTTTCCACCTCTTTTCCTTTGTCCTTAATCGGTTCCTTCTCAAAAACCGCTTCTTTCGCAGCTCTACAACCCAGCCATTGACCCTACAATTCGCAAATGCAAGAGGACCGCAGGATCCAAGGGTAAAGAGCCAGTTGAAGAGCAGAGCACAGCTAGGGCTGCCGGTTGTGAGAATGAGGAGCCAAGAGATTTTGAAAGAAGAATGGGAGCAGGCCGGTACCATTTTGATCCTTATTTTTGGGGTGAACCTGAGTATCACACAAAGAAGCTGTATTCACGAGTTAACAGCCTTCAGAAATGGTGCAAATGGCAAGACAAAACGATTCACAAGCTAGTTGACTGTATTAGGCAACTAAAGAAGAAGGTGAAGAAACTCACAGCTCCAGCCACCTCACCCAAACGAGATACAAGAGAAGAGGTGGGAGAAAGCTCAGCAGCTCAAGACCTTGTGTTCCCACCAGGAAAAGAAGACTGGATCAACCCGGCCACAGCGTTCCTACCAGACTCACCTGAGAGCAGCCCACCTAGATACTCAAATCCATCCTACTCAACCTCCAATCCATCCCACTACCTGGGATCCGACCTCAGCGATTGAGGTAAACACTCCATCCTTGTAAATATGCATATAACTTAGCTTATTTTCTCTTTGCATTTTGTGATTTTGCTTTGCACTTCTCCTTCATACTTTTACAACACAAGGGACTGTGTTATTTAAGTGTGGGGGAGGAGTTTTGTGTTTACTAATCATGTTTATTCTGCTCTTATTTTCTTTTTCACTTTGAGTATCATTTTGCATTCATCTAAGTTGCTCATGTAGTTGCATTCACATTCATCTAGGTTGAGTCTAGTTTGCATTTTCATATAGGTTGCATCATATGCAAATGGGAGTAATGATAGATTTTTTCTTAAAGAGAGCATCATTTTAAAAGCTTGGTCCCTTAAGGCATTGCAAAACTGGTATGAAATCAAGTGTGAACCATGCTTTGAACTGGTGTCTCAATACTTATGTGCTAGCTGAATCAAGTTGTGAATAGGGTCAATCTTGCTTAAGTGAGAACCCTTGAATTTGACATCTAATTATCATGTTTGTGCATATCATTGTGAATTCATGGGTACCATATACATATTTGAGCTTTCTTACCCTTTTTATAACTCTTGCTAGCTCAAATAGCTGATCTCTTATCTTGAGACAGTTCCCTGCCTTTAGCCAAACCTTTCTTTGAAGCCTAAACACCCTTCTTGTGTGCATGATTTGTGAGGCCTTGTTTCTAGTAGACTTGGTAAAAAGTGTTGGGTTTAGAGCGACAAAGATAGTGCTGCATGTAGATACTAGTCCAACATCAAGGGCTAGTCCAGGTTTAGGTGAAAGTGAGGGCATTGGTTTTGAGTATGTGAGCTGAAAAGAAAAAAAAATCTGAGTGATGAAAGTGGAAAGAACTGGATTGGTTAGGGGAATGATTAAATGAAAGAAAGTGAGTGTGTGCTGAAATGTAAAGCTCATGTGTTGAAATGAAAAGAGTCTCATAAATAAATAAAAAAGAGAAAAGATTCAAAAAGAGGCTGAATTAAATAAGAGCTTGTGTGTTAAAGAAAAGAAACTCACCAAGTGGTTGTTAAAGAAAGCATTCCCCTAAGAGATGAAATGAAGAGAGTGATGAGAGCTGATTGAGTGTCAAGGGTAAAATGCCATTTGGGGTGAGTAGACTGGAGAAAGAATCTTGAGAGGTTTAAAGTTGAGTGTGAAAAGCATTTTGGGTGTGGGGTAGATGTAGTTCTATCTTTGTATGCATCCATTGCTTTTTACCCTTAGCATTTTACTAAAGTCTACTAATTTTTGAGTGATCCCCTTGCATGGAGTACCAGTTACTTGATTGAGATCATTTTAATCTCAAGACCCAGTCCCAAGCCAAATGAATTCACTTGATTTGCATGAACATGATCCACTTGATACTTTAAATGAATGTCAAAAGGTTGAGGTTAGGAATGCTTGTGAAGGTTGGTGCTTGAGTTTGGTTCATTTGGTGACAAGTATGGCTAATTTTTATGAGTAAACCAGTTTGCATTGCAGCCTAGAATTGATGACTTGAACAATGAGCTTTGAATTCTTTCAATGATGATCTCTCTTTAAAGAAATATGAACTCCCATGCATTCAACCTCTCTCTCTCATTTGTTCTTGTTTCTTTGAGGACAAGCAAAGGACAAGTGTGGGAGAGTTGATATATTCATAATTTGTCATATTTAGGACTGCATTTTTGTCCAAAGATTGAGTCTCATGCATACACTTAGCTAGTTTTGTTAGAGTTTGTCCTTGGTTCTAGCTTTGTCTAGGATTTGCATTAGGTCCTAGAGTGTCCTGAATTTTTGGAGTGTTCTCAGGTAATTTGGAGACTTTTTGGAGCAACTTGGAGCTGGGATCATGGAGGAATCCTCACCTGCGTGCAACAACTCGGACAGATGGTTTGGTGCAGACAAAGCCCTCACTTTGATCGCGTGGGACGAAGGACTTGCAATGCGATTCACCTCCCGGAGTCTACATCAAGAATTAATAGGGTCGAGTCTAGTTTCCAGAACACTTGAGATCGTCTTATTTGGAGTTGTGAGCTGAAAGTTACGGCGATCGGACGCAGTGCATTTCTCGGAGCTGATAAAGACCAAAGCAACGTACGTCAAAAAACTGGCGGAATGGAGCCTTTGCCGACGTCATCTGAGCTAGAGCCCTTCACCAAAGTTGAAGAACTTTGAGTCTTCTGTCCACTGAAACTGGAATCACACCATTTGGACCAATATCCTGGAAGCTACTCTCCCATGAATTCGAAGTGGTCCGAGGAGCCCTGAATGCTGCGTGATTGATAACCCTTATTAAGGCCTTGAAATTATGCTAAGGGAAGGATGGCACAGTGGAAGGCCACGGTCCACATCTGACCGTCGCATTTGATTGCATTTCTTCGGGGTTTGACACAGTATCCACATCACGGTCTACACTTGACCGTGTCAAGATAGACTTAGCCGCGGCATGATCTTACTTGCATTCGGGAATTGCCACGAGGTAATGCCACGGTCTACACATTACCGTGGCAAGACAACACTCATGATCCTTCAGACGTTCGGGACTTGACACGGCCACACGCCACGGCTTGAGACACGGCCATGCATCACGACCAGAGGGAGCCCGTGGCACCTAGATTCGTCCAAGACCTGCTAGACCGTGGCAAACCTCACCTTTACCCACCAAAGCCGGGTCAGTACCCGGTTTGTTCCTGGATGACCCGGTTCTCCAAAGGACTTATGCTTTATTCCCTTTGTCTCTTGCCTCTTTTGTGAAAGAGTCCACTTAAGAAGAGAAATATCGATTTTTAAGTGTTTAATCAAGAGAGTTTGAGAGATCTTTGTGTGAAAGCTGCAAATCCATTATTATCCATCTTCCCCATCTCTATTTCTCATCATTAATCATGCCAATCTTCTCAACTTGCAAAGGTTTAAGAGAGATTTGTATAATTAGTGAGTAGTCACCTTAATGAGGTTCTAGATGTGTAGGTTAGGGTGCTAAAGTGTTAGATTAGGAGTGCTTAGGGTTAGATTCATTGATTCATCTCTCTAAACAGCTGTTCTCTAGGCTAGATCCTTGCACATCACTTGAGATCTAGATTCTGGAAAATTCAGGCACCAAAAGTGTTTGATGAAATTCCTGAAAGAGCTGTATTAGAGGTTTAAGCATTTGCTGCATGATGATGTATTGTTATTTGCTTGAATGATCATTTAGAACTGTTTATTAATGCATACTGATTCATATTTCACAAATGATGATTTGGTTTAAAAATTGATTAGTGTAGGGGTTAATACCTTCATGAGAGGATTAGTCTAGATTGGAGTTCTTAATCATTTGAATCATGTCTCACCATTGTCATTAGCATTCCTTGTTTAGCACCAAAGCACCCTAACCAACTATCATGTCTAGAATCTCATGCCTCCATCATTTCATAATCACATCACTTGTCATTACTTAGTTCTTGTTTGATCACTTCTTTAGTCATTAATCTTGTTTCAAGCATTTAGCTATCATTAATCAATCAAAATCTCACTTGTTTACTTGAATTGAGAAACTGATCATTTAGCTAGCACAACCTCTTTGTGCTACATTGACAAGGGGATTGATAGCCCTGAGACCCATAAAGTCTTGTCTATCAACCACCGTGATCCCACCTTTCTTGGGCACAACATGAACAGGAGATACCCACCTAGAGTCAGAGATTGGGTAAATTATCCTTGCCTCAAGGAGCTTGAGTATCTCCTTCTTAACCACCTCCTTGAGGTTCGGGTTAAGACGTCGTTGATGCTCAATAGAGGACAAAGCTTGGTCCTCTAGGTGTATTCTGTGGGTGCATATGTCAGGAGAGATCCCTCTAATATCAGCCAAAGAATATCCTATGGCTCTCCTGAACTTTCTTATCTCGCTAAGCAATGCACTCTCTTCATGCTCTAGCAAACTATCATTGATGATCACGGGATATGTGGAGTTCAAACCCTAAAAAGCGTACCTGAGCCCTGTTGGTAGAGGCTTGAGCTCAACAAGGGGTGCATCAGCCTCATTCCAATTGGCGTCAAAGCTGCATTGGATTGGAACAGCTTCCTCGGCCTCTTCTCTCTTGCGCGGTTTACCATCCACCTCAGCACAAGCTGTCGCGGCCATGATATCCCGAGGTGTCTCTTCTAAACCCTTGGACTCCCGATGTCTAAAATGTCGAGGCCACTCGTCCTGAGCTCCAGAAACCTCGTCTCAGCTCCAAGTTCCTTCGGTTGGTCCAAGAGATGCTTGTACATCTCGCTTTCCTTGTTCAAGTACCCGTGCTCGCTCTGTTCCCTTGTTAAGACCACTTGTAACGGATCTTCTGCGTTCAACTCCTCTAGGAGCTCATCAGCTAGCTCCTCCATAGTCTCCACATAGAAACCCTGACCTCCAATGGTCGGTTTCTTCATCAATTCCTTCACGTCGAACTTCATAGTCTCGGAACCAATGTGTAGCTCGATAATACCCCCTCTCACGTGGATGATCGCTCCTGCTGTTGCTAAGAACGGTCGCCCTAAGATGATGGGATCCAGCGGTTCCACGTCCATCTCAAGAACTATGAAGTCTGTGGGGATCTCTATTTCACCGATTCTCAAGGTTAGATCCTCAAGTAAACCCACTGGTAGTCTCACCGATCCATCAGCTAATACAAGGGAGATCTTGGCCGGCTTGTAGCTTTTAAACCCTAGTCTCTTGGCCACCGTGTAAGGCATTAAGCTCACAGAAGCTCCTAGATCACATAAGCAATTTGAGAACTTCAAGTGACCTATGGCACACAGCAAAGTAAAGCTGCCCGGATCAGATAGCTTTCTTGGTATAGATCTCCTCTGAATTATAGCGCTGCACTCGTGACTCAATATTACCATACCCTGGAGCTCCTTTGTCTTGTTGAGAATAGCATCCTTTAGAAACTTTCCAAGCTGTGGTATAGCTAAGAAAGCGTCTATGATAGGTGATATGATCCTAGGTGAGGATCAAGCCCTGGACTACTCTCCAACGATTGTGATCTCAAAATTTGATGGTTTGAGGTATTGCGGAATAAAGAGAATAAATATGACGTGATGAAATATGGTGTAACTCAGGGAAAACGCCTTGACACTTCTAAGAGAGATGAAAGATCTCTTAGACTATCAACATAAATAAAGAGCTTGTAATGAAAGGATATAATCCGAATTCACTAATCAAGCTGGTGATCAAACGATTTAGAGAGAGTTTTAGAAATAAAAGGTTTGATAGATTGAAAAGAAATACAAGAGCAATACATATACAGTCTCGGACACATAGGAAATAACAAAGACAACTAAGACGACTTAAAGACTCTATGACTAAGACTTAGACTAGTTTGAATTTGAAAATAGGCTCCTCTCTTCCTTGATCGCATCTGGTGAACAAAATGGGCTAAGTTTCCATCAAGAGGCCTTTTGTAAAAGTGTTGTGAACAAGCCTCATTAAAAACCGTGTTTGGAAAACCTAATTGGGACCAAACCAAACGAAGGAAAAAAGAGCACAAGTCACAACACCTCTCTTGATGAATTCTTATGTGGCTTGTATCACAACCAATGTAGTTGGATTAGCACACTTAAGATTGCCCTGAATGGTGTGTAATAACTTGTGAAAAGCCTTCTTGAACTTCATTGCTCTTGATCTCGTCATTGGACCAATCGGGAGATGCAAGTCTTTATCTTCGTCTATACTTGCTTCCTCGGGTTTCAGCTGCTCTTGGTCTTCATTCGATTCTGGTTCAGGCTCTCCTTGTTCTCCTTCAATCTTCTCAGTTCCTAAGCTGGTCTTGATCATATCATCCTCTCCCACTTGAAAAGGATTTGTCCTCAAATCTGTATCTTCTGCAAGAAAAGGAACTAAGTCAGAAACATTGAAGCTTGAATTCACAGAATACTTACCTTGAAGGTCTAGCTGGTAGGCATTGTTATTGATCTTCTTGACAATCTTGAAGGGTCCATCGATTCGCGGCATAATTTTAGACTTTCTTTCATTTGGAAATCTGTCTTTCCTTAAGTAAATCCACACCATGTCTCCTTCTTCAAAGATCATCTCCTTTCGGTTCTTGTTGGCATGCTTGGCGTAGTACTTAGTCTTATTCTCAATGTTGATGCGCGCCTTCTCATGGATCTTTTTCACTAGCTCTGCCTTTTTCTTTCCATCTAAGCTAACTCTTTCACTCAAAGGTAGAGGCATTAAATCCAAAGGTGAAGTAGGATTGAACCCGTAAACGATTTCAAATCGTGAGAACTAAGATGCAGAATGCTTAGCATGATTATAGGCGAATTCTACATGTGGTAAACATTCTTCCCAAGTTTTAAGATTCGTTTTAATCAATGCACGCAACAAGGTGGACAAAGTTCTATTAACTACTTCAGTTTGACCGTCAGATTGCGGATGACATGTGGTAGAGAAAAGTAGTTTAGTTCCTAGCTTAGACCAGAGAGTTTTCCAAAAGAAACTAAGGAACTTAGTATCTCTATCAGAAACTATGGTTCTAGGCATGCCATGCAATCGTACGATATCTCTAAAGAACAAATTAGCAACATTCATGGCATCATCGGTCTTATTACATGGAATAAAATGAGCCATTTTAGAGAACCTATCTACAACCACAAAGATAGAATCCTTACCTGTCTTGGTCCTAGGCAATCCAACTACAAAGTCCATAGAAATATCATGCCATGGATGCAAAGGAATAGGCAAAGGAGTATACAAACCGTAGGGTTGTTTCTTAGCCTTAGCTTGCTTGCAAGTAACACATCGTTCACATGCTCTCTCGATATCTTTCTTCATATGTGGCCAGTAAAAGTGTTCTTGGACTGTACTTAGAGTTTTGGCAACGCCAAAGTGACCCATCAGTCCACCTGCGTGAGCTTCTTTGACAAAAAGATCTCGAATAGAAGAATTAGGCACACATAGACGATTCTCAAAGAATGGAAAATCATCAGCTCTATAGTATTTCCCACTTCCAAACTTCTCACACGAAGCATATATATCTTAAAAATCAGCATCAGTAGGATGTAAACTCTTAATGTGTTCAAAACCGAGCAGTTTAGTCTCTAAAGAATTCAAGAGAACATACCTGCGAGACAATGCATCGGCTACCACATTATCTTTACATTTCTTGTACTTGATGACATATGGAAAAGTTTTGATGAACTCGATCCACTTAGCATGTCTTTTGTTCAGCTTCTGTTGGCCTTTTAGATACTTGAGGGACTCATGGTCAGTGTGAATGATGAATTCTTTAGGCCAAAGATAGTGTTGCCATGTTTGGAGAGCTCTCACAAGCGCATACAGCTCCTTGTCATATGTAGGGTAGTTCAGTGTAGCTCCTCCAAGTTTCTCACTGAAGAATGCAATGGGCCTCTTTTCCTGCATAAGAACAGCACCAATACCAATACCTGAGGCATCGCATTCTATCTCAAAAGTTTTGTTAAAGTCAGGGAGAGAAAGCACCGGGGAATGAGTGAGCTTGTCTTTCAAGACTTGAAATGCTTCTTCTTGTTCTTGTTCCCATTTGAATCCCACATTTTTCTTGATAACTTCGGTGAGGGGAGCTGCTAGAGTGCTAAAGTCTTTGACAAATCTTCGAAAGAAACCCGCAAGTCCATGAAAGCTTCTTACTTCACTAACAGACTTTGGACTTGGCCAATCTTTAATCGCCTTTATCTTTTCTTCATCAACCTTGATTCCATCTGCACTCACAACAAAACCTAAAAAGACAAGGTTATCTGTTCCAAAAGTGCATTTCTTTAAATTCGCATACAAGGTCTCTTTTCTAAGCACTTCTAAAACCTTTCTAAGATGCTCCACATGTTCATCTAAGCTCTTTCTGTAAATTAAAATGTCGTCAAAGTATACCACAACAAAATGACCAATATAAGCTCTAAGAACATGATTCATTAATCTCATAAATGTGCTAGGCGCATTGGTTAATCCAAAGGGCATGACTAACCATTCGTATAAGCCCTGCTTAGTCTTAAAAGCAGTTTTCCATTCATCACCCTCTTTCATTCTAATCTGGTGATATCCACTCTTAAGATCTACCTTAGAAAAGATGCTAGAACCATGTAATTCATCAAGCATGTCATCTAATCTAGGTATAGGGTGTTGATACTTCACCGTGATATTATTGATGGCTCGGCAATCTACACACATTCTCCAGCTGCCATCTTTCTTTGGAACAAGTAAAACAGGTACTGCGCATGGACTCATGCTCTCACGAATGTGTCCTTTGTCCATAAGCTCAGTGACTTGCTTTTGAAGCTCTTTGGTCTCCAAAGGAAGTGAGGCTCCGGGTATAAAGTCAATCTGATGCTCAATGCCTCTTATTGGTGGTAAGCCCTGCGGATTCTCCTCTGGAAATACGTCTTTGAATTCCTGCAAAAGTAATCTTATCTTGCTAGGAATATCCTGCGTAGGCATATTTAAGTTAAAGCATTCTTTGAAAACTAGTAAATAGTTTGGGAGTTGACTTCCCTTTGGTTTGGTGATCATGAGGCTCGTTGATAGAGAGTTTGTAGAGGTGGTTTGCACTTTGTTCTTCTTCATAGCGATCTGGTCTTGCTGAACTTCTTGAGGAGTTAAGGGAACCAAAGTAGTTTTCTTGCCGTGATAGTCAAAGGAATAACGGTTTGTGAAACCATCGTGCATATCCCTTCTATCTGATTGCCATGGTCTTCCAAGTAAGATATGCCCCGCATCCATAGGCAAGACATCACACATAATCTCATCCTGGTATTTGCCTATCGATATTGGCACCATAACTTGATTTTTGACCTCCATTTCTCCAGCCTCATTCAGCCATTGTAGCTTGTAAGGTTTCGGCCTCTTCATTAGTTTCAAACCTAATTTTTCCACCATAGACTCACTAGCCACGTTAGTACAGCTTCCACCATCTATTACTAAGCTTCATACTTTTCCTTGCACCATACATCGGCTGTGAAATAAATTTTCCCTTTGCTCGTTTCCCTCGGTCTTAGTTTGAACATTCAGAGTCCTCCTAGTTACCAATAGTTCTCATCGAGCAGGCATCTCTATTTGTTCCTCGTCTTCGGACTGTTCTTCTTCAGTTTCCACTTCTCCATTCTCTTTAATGATCATTATCTTCTTGTTGGAACAGCTACTCGCATAGTGACCATACCCCTTGCACTTGTAACACTGAATATCTCTATTCTTGAGGTAGTCACCACTTCTTTTCCTTTGACGCTTTGTTCTTCACCCTTAGACTTGGAGAATGGCTTAAACTCCTTTTGGAAACTCGTTTTCTCATCCTTCTGAAAACTTGGCTTGTTGGATCCGTAGCTAGGTTTATAGTTTCTTCTCTTGAGCTGTTTCTCCAACATAATAGCCTTGTGCAACAGTTCCTCTAGTTCCACGTAGTGATGCACCTCTAATCGATCAACAATTTCTCTGTTTAATCCCCCCATGAATCTAGCCATCGTTGCTTCCCTGTCTTCACGAATATCAGCTCTCATCATGAGAGTATCCATTTCTTTGTAGTATTCTTCTACAGATCGGCTTCCTTGGGTTAAACTCCTGAGTTTGAAATGCAGTTCTTTGTGGTAATGACTTGGTACAAATCTTCTTCTCATGATCGCCTTCAATTGGTTCCATGATTCGATGGGATCTTCTCCGATTCTTCTTCTGGTTGTAACTAGGTTATCCCACCAACTTAAGGCATAGTCTTTAAACTCTGTTGGGGCCAGCTTTATCTTGTGCTCGGTGGTGTAGTCTCGGCAGTTAAACACAAGTTCAATCTTCTTTTCCCACTCTAAATATTCTTCCGGATCAGCCGTGCCTCTGAATTCAGGGATTGTGAGCTTGAGGCTGCCCATAGGATCGCTAGACCTTGGCTTTCTTTATTTTCTATCGCTTACTCTTCTTTTTGATGAACGAACTCTAGAGGAGTTGCTGTAGTATTGTTCCAAAGCTGAATGGTCACTGCTCTTTCTTGGTTTGTCCGAAACCATCTTCTCCATGTCAGATCTCATACTTTCAAACTCCCGCCGCATGAGGGACATCATTTGAGTCATCATAGCGTCCATCATAAGTTTGTTTGTCGATCCGCTTGGGTTCGCGGGGTCTTCTTTCTCATGAGCCGATTCCTCCATTGTACCTGTTCAGATGACAAGTAAAAGAACCAGTAAAAGAGCTCGAAGAATACACACGCTAGTTTAAAAATTGATCAAATTCGTTACAGAACATGATACGACAATCAGACTTTTAGAAACCCTAATTCTCTCTATGAAAATTCTTTGAAATTCTGGATGACTTGTAATATAAACTAGAGAAATCAGATGCTAGAGAGCACGATCCGACTAGTTTCACACAAATTGTCACGATCAAAATAGAATATGAAAAGTCATAAAATCGTTAAACACAAAAAGACACAACCTGGGTTTGGAGATTTGCTCTGATACCACTTGATATGATCCTAGGTGAGGATCAAGCCCTTGACTACTCTCCAACGATTGTGATCTCGAAATTTGATGGTTTGAGGTATTGCGGAATGAAGAGAATAAATATGACGTGATGAAATATGGTGTAACTCAGGGAAAACGCCTTGACACTTCTAAGAGAGGTGAAAGATCTCTTAGACTATCAACAGAAATAAAGAGCTTGTAATGAAAGGATATAATCCGAATTCACTAATCAAGCAGGTGATCAAACGATTTAGAGAGAGTTTTAGAAATAAAAGGTTTCATAGATTGAAAAGAAAGACAAGAGCAATACATATACAGTCTCGGACACATAGGAAATAACAAAGACAACTAAGACGACTTAAAGACTCTATGACTAAGACTTAGACTAGTTTGAATTTGAAAATAGGCTCCTCTCTTCCTTGATCGCATCTGGTGAACAAAATGGGCTAAGTTTCCATCAAGAGGCCTTTTGTAAAAGTGTTGTGAACAAGCCTCATTAAAAACCTTGTTTGGAAAACCCAATTGGGACAAAACCAAACGAAGGGAAAAAGAGCACAAGTCACAACACCTCTCTTGATGAACTCTTAAGTGGCTTGTATCACAACCAATGTAGTTGGATTAGCACACTTAAGATTGCCCTGAATGGTGTGTAATAACTTGTGAAAAGCCTTCTTGAACTTCATTGCTCTTGATCTCGTCATTGGACCAATCAGGAGATGCAAGTCTTTATCTTCGTCTATACTTGCTTCCTCGGGTTTCAGCTGCTCTTGGTCTTCATTCGATTCTGGTTCAGGCTCTCCTTGTTCTCCTTCAATCTCCTCAGTTCCTAAGCTGGTCTTGATCATATCAATAGGCAAAGTCAGTTGCATGTTCTCCAAGTGTTTCTCAAAGACCACGTCTAGGATTTTCTTCCTGAAACGCCCTGGGAATGGTATCTTGTGCTGGTAAGGTGGTGGTGGGACATAGGGCTTTTCAAGCTCAGGTGTCTTTTCCACCTCTTTTCCTTTGTCTTTAATCAGTTCCTTCTCCAAAACCTCTTCTTGTTGAGCATCATCTGAGGCTGCCTCCCCTCCAAGTTTCTCATTGGCCTCAATGAGCTTTGTTTTAGGTTCTGGAGTTTGTAATTCTTTTCCACTCCTCAATGTGATGGCGTTCACATATTCCTTGGGGTTAGGCTCCGGCTTACCTGGTAAAGCCGATCCTCTTGATGATGTCGAAGTTGGTTCTGCTTACGCTCCCGTATATCCTGTTGCATTGTAGCGTGCTAGCTCTCGACCCTATGCTGACCCTGTAACAGTTGCTGTAGGATCCCACAGACATCAGGTCCCATCTGATTCTGACCCGTTCCCTGGTTCTGTTGATGATTACCCATCGGCTGCGGATTGAACCCTGGTGGAAACTTATGTTGCTGCGGTTGGCTGTTAAAGGTGTTGCTTTGAGCTGGTTGATTTTTATGACTGTAACTCTGCTGCTGCCCACTGAATTGTTGCTTGGGCTGAAAGCTATTCTGAAATGGAGCTTTTGGAGCATAGCTTTGTTGGTGTTGTTGGGCAAGGTACACTTGGTCTTGAGGGTTAGCTACATTTGGGTTTTGGTAAGAGAGGTTTGGATTTTTGCTGTAGTTGTTAAAGCGCTGATACCTTTGCTGATTCCCTATGTAGTTCAGCTCCTCTTGAGTTAGACCATCTTCATTGACATTATCAAAACTCGGCCCTTGCTCATCAAACTCGCCGACAAAGTGTATTGGCTTTTGTGTAGCCATTAGAACTTTGTCAAGCTTGCTCTGTAGCTCTCTTATATCCTTCTTCATGCGCTGTTCTTCACTAGATCCTTCTGAACAGTTTGCCCTGTCAAAATCTTCACCATACGTGTCATTGGACATGGCGAGGTTCTCCACTAGTTCCATTGCCGCATTGATCTCCTTCCCAAGAAAATTTCCATTTGAGGCCGATCGAGTTGGTTTCTGATCTTGGGGAGGGCCCCTTGGTATAGAGTACTCAGGAGGGATGCCTCCGAGAATCCGTGGTGTGGGCATTGGTTTGTATAGCTCCTGAACCGTTCCCAAGCTTCACTAAAGCTCTCGTTGTTGTGCTGTGTGAGACTTGAGATCTGATTCCTGAGCTTGGCCGTGCGTGATGTGGAGAAGAACTTTGATAAGAATGCCAGTTTACACTGCTCCCATGTTTGTATAGAACCCCTCGGGAGGTTCTTTTCCCACTGGTGAGCTTTATCACCGAGGCTGAATGGGAACAGGCGCAGCTTGAAGCTATCTTCTGACACGCCATTAGTCTTTGTCAAGTCGCAGACCCGATCAAATTGATCAAGATGCTCAAGAGGGTCCTCTCCGGGTAGACCGTGAAACTTGGTGTTCTGCACCATATTGAGCAGGGAAGCTTTAACTTCAAAGTTGTTGTTTTGCACGGGAGGTGCCTGAATCCCGGCTCTATATTGGTGAGCGTTAGCTCGGTCGTTTTTGCCAACAAAGACCGGAGGAGGTTGTCTCTGAGCTGGTGGCGGAGGCGGATGAACATGATGTGCTTGCTGTTCATTTCTATTGGCTTGATTTTGATTCTGGTGAGCAAGCCTTTCATTTCTTTGAGCTTGTTGTTGGTTAACAAAGGCTTGTTGTTCATTTCTTTCTGCCTGCGCTTGATTAGCCTGAGCCTGGTGCTCGGCATCTTGAGCTTGTTGCTCTATCCTTTGCTGTTCTGCCATTCCAAGCCTTTCAAAGTGCCATTCTCTCTCGCGAGCTCGCCTTTCAATCCTGTTGATGTTATTGTCGTAAGGGAGAGGCGGTTCTGTGCTGCGAGATCTGGTTTTCATGCACCTGAAAGCAAAGCTAGAACTTGCAAAAGAGTAAAAGATGAGATTTAAACTAGCTGAAGATGCAGGTGATCAATAGTAAATAAACAAATGATTCGGATGATGATGATATATGATAAAGGCAGAGGCTTTAGACAGGATACATGACTCGGGTGCTTCCAAGCTAGACTAGTAAGTTAATGAATCAGATTTATCAAGCGGTTTCATTTAACATGAACTCAAAGTATGTTAATCTTCTCATGAAAGTATTAAACATCTAAACTGATCCTCTTTCATACCAAAATCCCTTTTGAGAAGCATGAATCAGTCAGCATTAAGATTCAGTTCAATAAGTCATTTAAGAGAACAAACTATCACTCTCGCGATGAAAGACTCTTAAACCCTTAACCGAGTGGTTCAGACATTTCTACAAACACTTTTGATGCGAGATATGTCTCAGATCTGAACCTCAAGTGATGTGCTTGGATCCAGCTTAGAGATCTCTTCGGTTAAAGAATGAAACATGCAAGAGTAGACCCCTAAACTCACTAATCTATCATGAAAGCACCCTAATCTACCTATCTAAAGCCGCTTAAACGACTACTCACTGATCATAACAAGCTCATTAAGTCCTTTGCAAGACGTGTAGCTAGTCATGATAAGGAGTTTATTGCTGGAGAATAAAAGAAATAAAGCAAGAACAAGATTCTGATGCAAAAACGAGATATCGGGTTAGATTAATCAAGTTTCACAAAAGAGGCAAGTTCTTAAAGCTAAAAAATGATAAGAGATAAGATGATTAGGTTTCTGGTCCTAAAATCTATTTATAGTGAAGGGAAAGTGTTGCGGGTCAGCCCAGAACAAACCGGGTACTGAGCCATCTTCTTGGGTTGTTGGGTGAGCACCACGGCGTGTGGGAGAGTGAAGCCGAGGTCTTGATGCCGAGAGGTGCACGTGAGCAAAGATCAAGATGGAGATTTCGTGAAGAACACGTCAAGAACATGCATGAACCCTAGTCTTCGATCCATCTTTACGTGTGTTCTCTTAAGTCACCTTGTTCTTGATTCTGGAGTTGTGACAAGGGGCCTCGCCATGTAATGCCGTGGAGCTTGGTAGTCAAGGGGTTCTGGAGAACAGAGTCTGGCATGCAACGCTGAGGTCTTGATACCGAGGTATATGTTCAACACTTAGTCAATTTCATCTTTGCTCCTTTTGCATGCATGCCTTGATATCAACATATCGAGGGGTTGTGATACAAGCTCAGGGCTGTCTCAAGACTTGTATGATTTCGGAACAAAAAGATTGGTTTAACGGCCAAGGGTTGATTCAATGGTCGAGCTTCTCTAACCACGGAATCGTCTGGAGGATAGGTTAAGTAACAAGGGAATGAGGTGCACCACACAAGCTGTGAAAGGCTTATGATAAAACACAAGAGATCTTTGGTCTAGGAGGGACTGGTCTCGACTAGAACAAAGAGGTTTAACAAGTTTTCTTTGTTGAGAAAAGCTTGAAAGAAAAGTTTGATTTTATTGATGATCAAAGTTGAAAAGTTACACGGCCGTAAAGGGACTTATATAATGTCCAAGCGGCTTAGACTCAAGAGAAAAAAAGGACTCAATGCGACAGGACTTGAAAAGGAAAGGTGCAAGATCAAAGGGAAATAAACAAGGAAAACTATAAAGGAAAATTCAAACTACTAAGCTAAAGTCTAGACTATATTCTCTCGGCTGCAACACAACAAAGACAAGGAAATTCGTTAGTCAAATGAAATGAAAGACTTACCTTATTTGTGACCATGATTAGCGTGTCTTGTCTTTGACCGAACTTGGACATCCCTCTTTAAGCATCTTGATTCATTCTTGAGATGCTAAGCACTTGAACTTGGGCTTGACTTGGTAAAAGAGGCCAGACGTCCTGGTTCTTTGGGCTGTTGTGGGTTGATGAGAACTCTTGAAATGTCTCGGCCCAAGCTTGTAGACAATGGCCCTTGCTAACCGTCTCTTCTTGGCATTGCTCTTGATCTTCTCTTGTTATCTCTTTAGCTGCGTGATATGTTCATAATTTGCATCATTTAGGTTGCATAAATCATTCCAAATCATGTTTTATTTCATGTATTTTAGGTCCCTAGGGTTTGTTTTAGAACTTAGGAGATGCATTAGGTCCCAATGAGTCTTTGCATGTTTTGAGTGTCTATCAGGTGATTATGGAGCTGAAAAGATGAATCCAGGAGGTGGAATGGTGAGCAGAGCTTGAAAAAGTGGAAAACTTGAGTCTATGGAGGTTATCGGCCATTCTCGCTGGCCAGGAAGGTTTTACCGGCCATTTTCATGTACCGCGGGAAGCTTTACCGGCCATTTTCACGTACCGCGAATTAAGTATATCGGCCAAAATCTCCGGGTGCGAACGAGTCTCAGAAATCACCTGTCCGGGGAGCCTTCCGGTCCGATTCAGATGGCGGGTCCTTCATAGAAGTTGGAGAGCATTGAAGCACGGTCTCATAGCAATTGGAATCGTAGAATTCGGACGCGTGAGCAGAGAGATAAGCTCGTCGGAAGAAACCCCTGTCTCGCAGGTATTCCGGACCGAGCAGATCAGTTCTGAAGGATGCGAAGGACGGTGCACTTCCAGGCCGATTCAGCTTCCGGGTCCTTCATGAGAATCAGAGACATTTGAGTTTTCTTTCCAGAACGTCCAAGAGCATTCAATTCGGATCTATGAGCAGGAAGATACGGCCTCCGGAATGGACACATGTCTAGACGCCTCTCTCTGGTCGTATACATGCACTGCAAAGATGTGCCCTCCAGGAAGCCTTCCACCTCCCAAGCACTGAAACTTCCTTCACAAAAGTTGGAGATAAATGAGTCCTCTGTCTTCTGCAACCGAAATCATTCAATTCGGACAAGTATCACAGGAGTTACACTCTCCGGAATGCGAAGTGATCTAAGCTGCTCTGGATGCTGCGAGATGGTCTTGCGACTTGGTTAACCCGCAGGCCTGAAGATGAACACCTGAATGCTGATGCTGCGAGTTGAAATGTGCGGGTAAACTATCACTGGAAGAGGTCTGGAGCTCCCGAGCAAGAGAAATGCCAAGTCCACAATCGTGCGACTTAGGCATGCGAGTCATCCGCGCCTGGATCTATGCCGCACGATCACTCGGAATTCACTCCGACTTGAGCCTGCGACCTAAGTGCAATAGAGACCAACCCGCACAGTTTCTACATCCCCCAGAAACCGGCTCAGCCCTGCGAGTTGGAGAGGAAGGAGACCATGCCGCAGAAACACTCGCAATTTACTCCTAGATAGGCGTGCGGCTCCGACAAGGTGATTCAAGCCTCACAAGACAAGTCTTCATCTACTGCGACTTAGGTGTGCGGCCTGGGACATACTGAACCGACCCGCAGCTTTTCCCACTTTATCCATTAAAGCCGGGTCAGGACCCGGTTTGTTCCGGGCTGACCCGGTTCGTTTTTAAGAAGGTATAAATACTTTTTAGGGTTTTTTGGGGGAGAACTAAGTTTTATTCCCTTTGTCTCTTGCCTTTTTGGTGAAAAGACTCCATTAAGAAGAGAAATATCTTTATTTGAGTGTTTAATCAAGAGAGTTTAAGGAGATCTGGGTGTTTAAAGCTGTTTTCTTTTGAATCTATCATCTCCATCTCCATTTCTCATCATTAATCATGCTAATCTACTCAACTTGCAAAAGTTTAAGAGAGATTAGTATGATTAGTGAGTAGTCACCTTAATGAGGTTCTAGATGTGTAGGTTAGAGTGCTAAAGTGTTAGATTAGGAGTGCTTAGGGCTAGATTCATTGATTCATCTCTCTAAACAGCTGTTCTCTATGCTAAATCCTTGATAATCACTTGAGATCTAGATTCTGGGAATTTCATGCACCAAAAGTGTTTGATGAAATTCCTGAAAGAGTTGTGTTAGAGGTTTAAGTAATTTTTCATCATGGGAATGATTTGTTAAATGCTTGAATGATCATTAAGAGCTGTTTGTTAATGCATATTGATTCATGTTTCACAAATGGGAATTTGGTTTGAAAATGGATTAGTATAGGGGTTAATACCTTCATGAGAGGATTAACCTAGATTAGAGTTCTTAATCATTTGAATCATGTCTCATCATTGTCATTAGCATTTCTAGTTTAACACCAAGGCACCCTAACCAACTATCATGTCTAGAATCTCATGCCTCCATCATATCATATTCACATCATTTGTCATTGTCATTTGTCTTTAAACCTGTTTATGTTTATAGTTGTCTCTAGATTAATCAAAACCTATTCTTGTTTGCTTGAATTAAGAACTTGATCATATAGCTTAGTGTCTAACACCACATCTGGATTGATAAACCTCTTTGTACTACATTGACAAGGGGATTGATAGCCCTGAGACCCTTAAAAGTCTTATCTATCACTGCGGCCTGTAGGCTTTGATTATACTTGTGTTGAAGTATTCTAGCTCTTGCCCTTGTTATTGGTCCTTCATGCATTGTTGGAACTTTGATATCTTGGAGTTGAAGCTTGGTTAGATCCGGTTCAGGTTGCATGTCCTCATCCTTCCCTCCCCCTTGATGAGGTTTTGAGGTCAAAACTGGTTCATCTGCAAGATAAGGAGAT
Organism: Eutrema salsugineum; assembly: GCF_000478725.1. NCBI lineage: Eukaryota > Viridiplantae > Streptophyta > Magnoliopsida > Brassicales > Brassicaceae > Eutrema > Eutrema salsugineum. The sequence continues at coordinate 13,592,017 of NW_006256547.1, read as the reverse complement.
AAATCAGATACATTAAAAGTAGAAGACACATTGAACTCACCTGGTAACTCAAGCTTGTAGGCATTGTTGTTGATCTTCTCTAGGATCTTGAAGGGGCCATCTCCTCTCGGTGCAAGCTTAGAACTCCTTTGATTTGGAAATCTTTCATGCCGCATGTGTAGCCAAATCCATTCTCCAGGTTCAAATACCATCTCCTTGCGGCCTTTGTTCGCATGCCTCTCATATTGCTCGGTTCTTTTCTCTAAGTTCTCTTTGGCCTTTAGGTGTAGCTTCTTGACAAATTCAGCTTTCTGTTCCCCTTCTAGACTCACGGCTTCAGCTGGGGGCAATGGTGTGAGCTCCAATGGTGTAGTAGGGTTGAAACCATAGACTATTTCAAATGGGAACATCTTTGTTTCCGAGTGCTGAGCTCTATTGTAAGAAAACTCGATAAAAGGAATACACTCCAGCCAATTCTTCAGATTCTTTCCAATGGTAACTCGGAGTAGGGCAGATAGAGTTCTATTTACCACCTCGGTTTGCCCATCAGTTTGAGGGTGGCATGTCGTTGAGAATAAGAGCTTTGTCCCTAGCTTCTTCCACAAGATTCTCCAGAAATGGCTTAGAAATTTGCTGTCTCGGTCTGATACTATAGTCCTTGGCCCTCCATGTAGACGTACCACCTCTTTAAAGAATAGATCAGCCGTCTTGGTTGCATCATTCACCTTAGCACAAGGTATAAAGTGTGGCATCTTGGGAAATCTGTCCACCACTACAAAAATTGACTCCTTGTGGTTGATCTTTGGAAGCCCAAGCACAAAATCCATTGATAAATCGACCCAAGGTGCTGTCGGAATAGGTAGGGGTATGTACAGGCCGTGGGGATAGACTCTTGACTTAGCTTTCTTGCACACTACAAATCTTGCACAATGAGCTTCTATGGTTTTCTTGAGGTGCGGCCAGTAGAAGTGTTCTATCACCACAGCTAGTGTCTTATGTACCCCAAAGTGACCCATTAGAGCTCCTCCATGTGCTTCTCGGACGATCAGGTCTCTAAGTGAGCATTGCGGTATGCAAAGCCTTTTATCTCTAAACATAAAGCCTTCGAAGATATAAAATTTGCCATGGGCTCCATTATTACACTCCTTGAAGCTGTCTCCAAACTCGGGATCTTCTTTGTAGAGGTCTTTTATGAACTTAAACCCCATAACTTTGGCTTCCATCGTAGCAATAAGCGCATGTCTTCTTGATAAGGCATCGGCTACAATGTTGTCTTTTCCCTTCTTGTATTTAATGATGTAGGGGAAAGTATCAATGAACTCCATCCACCTCGCGTGTCTCCTCTTTAGGTGTGTCTGTCCCCTAAGATGCTTGAGGGTCTCATGGTCTATGTGCACTACAAACTCCCTTGACATGAGATAGTGTTGCCAAGTCTCTAAGGCTCGCACCAAGGCATATAACTCTTTGTCATATGTAGGGTAGTTAAGCGTCGCTCCTCCTAGCTTTTCACTGAAAAAGGCTACAGGTTTGCCTCCTTGGGTTAAGACAGCTCCCACACCGATCCCTGATGCATCACACTCCACTTCAAAGGTCTTGTTGAAATCAGGTAAGACTAGAACCGGTGCCTCAGTGAGATTCTCCTTGAGTGTGTCAAATGCGGCTTGTTGCTCTCTTCCCCAAGTGAATCCCACACTCTTCTTGACCACAGCTGTGAGAGGTGCGGCTATACTGCTAAAGTCCCTAACAAAGCGTCGATAAAAACTGGCCAAGCCGTGAAAGCTCCTCACTTGGCTTAAGTTTGTTGGAGTCGGCCATTCCTTGATTGCCTTAACCTTCTCTTCATCAACCTGTAAACCCTGTGAGCTCACAATAAAACCTAGAAAAACCAGCTTATCAGTGCAGAATGTGCACTTCTTTAAGTTTGCATAAAGTCCCTCTTGTCTAAGAGTCTTTAATACAAGCTCAAGATGTGACACATGATCAGATAAACATTTGCTGTATACTAAAATATCATCAAAGTAAACCACAACAAACTTACTGATGTATGCTCTAAGAACTTGGTTCATTAGTCGCATAAAGGTACTTGGTGCATTGGTGAGTCCGAATGGCATCACCATCCATTCATAAAGACCTTGCTTGGTCTTGAAGGCAGTTTTCCACTCATCTCCTTCTTTCATTCGCACTTGATGATAACCACTCCTGAGATCGATTTTGGAGAATAGAGTAGCTCCACTAAGCTCATCAAGCATGTCGTCTAGTCTTGGGATCGGGTGCCTATATTTGATGGTAATGTTGTTGATGGCTCAACAATCGACACACATGCGCCATGACCCGTCGTTCTTTGGCACCAACAGAACTGGTACAGCACACGGGCTGAGGCTCTCCCTTACATATCCCTTGTCTAATAGCTCTTTGACTTGTTTCTCCAATTCTTTAGACTCTTCAGGGCTCATACGGTAAGCCGGCTTATTTGGTAATGCGGCTCCTGGTATGAAATCAATTTGGTGTTCTATGCCCCTTATTGGTGGCAGTCCTTCAGGCATCTCATCAGGGAACACGTCCCTAAACCTGTCAAGTAAAGTAACAACTTCGGGTGGTAGATCGAGTTCTCCAAAACCTGCGCTCAAAAGCTCTTTAAAGATCATTAGTAGCATTGTGTGTTTGGACGCAATAGCTCTTTTTACATGAATACGTTGAATAAGAAAATTGGACTTAGAATGATTTTCTTTTTCTTTGAGCATTTGCATTTGAAAGTCATGCACTTGTGATGGCGTGAGAGGTGCTAAGCTAACTTTCCTCTTGTTATGCACAAAGGTATACATATTAGTTCTACCATCATGCTTAGTTTCTCTATCAAATTGCCAAGGTCTACCTAATAACAAATGTCCAGCTTGCGTGGGAACAACATCACAAATTACTTGATCCTGATATCGACCAATACTAAAAGGTATAGATACTTGATCACTGATCTTAAGTTCTACCTTGTCATCGAGCCACCTTAGCTTATAAGTCCGAGGGTGTTTAGTTCTCTCAAGGCCTAACTTATCGACCATGTGAGCACTGGCAACATTGGTGCAAGACCCACCATCAATGATGAGATTTTATACCTTGCCTTTGATGGTGCAACGGGTGTGAAAAATGTTCTCACGCTGAATAGTTTCGGAAGGTTCCACCATTGCACTTAATGTACGTCTTGTGACAAGGAGCTCGCCAGTATCAGGGTATTCAATGTCACCATACTCCTCTAGAGGCTCAGTCTCTGCCTCGTCTTGAGATTCATAGTCTCTGGATTCGGTCACAAGCATCACTCGCTAGTCCTGTAAATTGGGCTGTCCACAACCATGTGGTCTTTGTCCAGTTGGACCTTTTCTAATCTTGGACAAAAAATAACCAAGTCTAAAAAGGACCAAGTCCAAAAAGGACCAAGCCCAACTGGACCATGTCCAATTGGACAAGACCATGGACAAAAAGAAATCTGATAATGAAATTCATAAGTAGAAGATTCAAAACTATATGAACGTTAATGTAAAGATGAATAATATGCATGATAATAAAAAGTAGAAAAAGAATCCAAAAGTAAAAAAAAAACTCCTCTTTGTTCACTTAACACAAAGAATCCAAAAGTAAAAAAAAAACTCCTCTTTGTTCACTTAACACAAAGAATCCAAAAGTAAAAAAAAACTCCTCTTTGTTCACTTAACACAAAGTAAAGATGAACGTTAATGTAAACTGAATTCACTTAACACAATCATAAACAAACTCCTCTTTGCTCTCCTCTTCTGCCTTGTTTCCTTAAGATTCTTCTTGCTCCTCTTCGACCTCCTCTTTGTTCTCCTCTTCTGTCTCATCCTCTGAAAATATTTAAAACCATAACATGATGTAAGAGAAGAACTGTATTTGATATATCATCAAAAATCAGAATGATGAAGGAAGAAACTTACCTATTGGAAAGCCTTTTAACCAGTTTCTTGCACAAACCAAGGCTTGAACATTAGTTGGTAATAAAGAGCTTCTATACTTATTAAGTATTCTACTACCTATACTAAAAGAGGATTCTGAGGCAACTGTTGTTATTGGAATGCTCAAAACATCACACGCCATACAAGACAGCTCCTTAAAACGAGAAGAGTTGTCCCTCCAATATGTTAACACATTCATGTCTTTATGTGCAACCATATCCATAACGGGTTCATCCAAATACATATCAAGAGCAGACTTTCCACTACCACCAGCTTTTTGAGCAAAAAAAGCATAGAATCCCTGAGAATCAAACAAATTTGACACATTAGAAACATCATCAAAAACCATTGCTCAAAAAGAGGTTTTTGAGACGCTTAAAAGGAACCTGATACAAACTGAGATTCACAAGAACAAAATTACCCAGATGGAAAAAGTTCCTCACAGCACCAAAACAGGAATTGAGAAATAAGAAAGAAAGGAGGAGCTTACAGGAAAACCTAGATGACACATCATAACCGGCAGAAACATAAGACTCATCATCAGAAGTCACTAGAAACATTCGACACATTAAAAACACAGCAGTTTCAGTAAGAAACTTACACTATAACCGGCAGGAATATCTTCTGGCAAAGTCTGTGAAGTGGCTGCAGCAACATTGTTTCTTTGGTTTTTTTGATAAGCTTTGAATAGCTTATACATCTTTGATCTTACATGTTGCAATCTGTTCTTACTGGTGATTGGATCCAAAGTAGTGTAACAGTATTCCAACACTGCAAATTTCATTCTTGGATCAAGAACTGCTGCAATTGCTAGTATGTCACTGTACTCTTCCCAATATTTGTCAAATTTCTCTTGCATAACTTCCACCATATCAGAAATAATCCCATCAGTAGACAGTTCATGAGCTCGCAACCAGTTTTCTATCTTCCAATCCTGTATAAAGTACAAATTTGCAGTCGGGTATGAAGAGCCGGAAATAAGCTTCGTCATTTCAGAAAATGGGTTCAAGAAGTCAGCTATCAGTTCTGCTCTGCTCCACTCTAAAGCACTTGGACAACTTGTATAACTTGGTTCTACATCAGCAAGGTTACCTAAAGCATATTTGAACTTTAAAGCTCTAACTAGCATGAGATGTGTTGAGTTCCAGCGTGTAGCAACATCCAAAACAAGACTTTCTTTGCCTTGAATTCCAACCGTTTCCATGCAGTTCTGAAACATAATCTCTCTGCTTTCAGACCCTTTTATAAACTTCACACTCTCTCTAATCTTGTGCAGAGCTTCACCAATCACTGACAATCCAACTTGCACAATAAGATTTAGAATGTGTGCTGAACACCGGACATGGAAGAACTCTCCATTGCATACTAGATCTTTCTGAAGTTGCCTTTTCATAATGCTTTGCATAGAATCATTAGAAGAAGCAATATCTACAGTCAGACAGAAGACTTTCTTTTCTAAACCCCATTCTTTTAGCAATTCAATCAGTCTCATCGAAATAGCTATTCCTGTGTGTGGAGGAGGAAATGCAAAGAAAGAAAGAATCTTCGTCTTCAGTTTCCAGTGAGAATCAATGTAATGAACGGTTAAACAAAGATATCCTTCTATGGTAATGGCCCTCCAAAGGTCAGTTGTTAAAGACACCCTATTTGGAATATCAGACAAGACTTTCTTAAGCTTCTGTTTCTCTTTCTCATAGATGCTTAAAACATCAGAAGCTGCTGTATTTCTACTCCAAAACTGAATAGTAGAATTAGCATAAGTGAAAGCCATTCTGATTCTTTTGTACTCAACAAAAGAATATGGCAAGTTATGTTCAATAATAGCCATTGCTATCATTTCCCGGAAGACATCCATATCCAATTTCCGAGAGCTTCTAGGGGTACTTCCAGGGGTTTTAGCACAAACTCTCATATGCCTAAGTAGAGTGGTGGTTCCATTTCTGTGAAGATCTAAAAAGTAATGCTTCTTGCAATAATTGCACCTAACGTCATACTTTCCATCAGGTAGTTTACCACCTATTATGGTAAACTTTTTCCAGCACTTAGATACTCTACGACTAGAATGAGCTCTGGTTTTTCGTGTACCTTCATTTTTCTCTAAATTTTCTGGAGGTTCGGTATCTTCATCCACCACTTGATGATCCATTTCAGTATCCATGAAACAACTGTCTTCATCATTCAATCTTATATCTTCCATTCTGTTGAAACAACAAAACAAGAAGAAGATAGATTTGTAAGAACCCATATAAGCAACAAGAACATACCACAGTTTAGTACAGTAAACAAATCAACAAAAGTAGACACAAAACTTAATCCAGTGTTAGAGCAATGCATTAACAAACGGGCTCTAGCTTAGACATTGTCAGAACAAAGCTTTTTCAGTATGAAATGAAAATTCACAAAAGCTTTTCTTCTACAATTATGGAAGAACGCAATCAGATGATGAGCAATAATGTGAAAAAATTCATGTTGCAATCAGCCAAAATGATTCATGTTGCATACCAAAAACAATAATATGAAACAATTCTATGAATCAAATCACCAGTCATTTCCAAGCAGATAAGCATTTCTAATCTAATCTAACGAATTCATCCAAATTGACGAAAGAGGAAGCATCACCACAAGAGAAACTAAAACAAATTGATCTGTTCTGACATTAACAGATCCATTCGTAAAACAACACTTTCAAGCTGAAACAAGAAATTGAGAAATCATTTGAACAAAAGCCCAGAAGAAGGAAAGATGGAAAAGGGAACAAAAACAGAAACTTTACCTGATAACCTGATTCTCGCCGCAGAGAGAGAGGTGAAGGAGAGATCGACGAAATCGAAAAAACCCACAACAAAAAACTTGCTAAACCCAGGTCGACGAAATCGAAGAAATCGGTGAAGGAGAGATCGACGAAATCGAAGAAATCAAAGGTATCGGGTCTAACCCGATTTGGACCGCGGTTTCGTCGGGTGTAGGCCCAAGAGGGCCATATCTGTGTTGGGCCTTTGTTTAGTCCGACCATAAAGCTATGAATTGGGCCACGCCCATGGTCAGCCCGACCAATTTACAGCTCTATCACTCGCTGGTTCGGGCCTTCTCTTGATATGTGCCCCCTTCCCCTGCATTTAAAACAAGTGAAATCTCTAGATCTCTGAGGATTAGAAGTCTTACCGAGCTCTAGTCTAGTATCTTTGCTAGTCTCAACAGCTTTGCCTTTGAACCGAGAATCAACTTCTATGCCTTTGCCTTTGTCTATTGGCTTGTTTGTGTTTGACGTCCATGCAGTGTGAGGTCGGTTTCTGGCACTCATGGTTTTCTTTTTGATGTGTTGCTCAGCTTGAACAGCTAAATGGAAAAGATCCTTGAAATCTTGATAGACCTGTCTCTCCACTTTGCGGCTAAGTCTCTCTTGTAGACCGTCGACGAACTGTGCCATAAGAGCTTCCTCATCATCATTGAGCTCCAAACGGTTTCTCAGCCGTTCAAACTCCTCATAATTTTCCTCCACAGACCTAGTTCCCTGCTTAAGACCACGGAAATGTTGTTGTAAGTCTCTATGAAAGTGAGGAGGAACATACCTTTGTCTTAATAGATCTTTCATGTCGATCCATGAGTCTTTGGCTCTGAGACGGTTTCTTTTGCGGTCTGATATCACCCTGTCCCACCAGATAAGGGCGTTGTCTGTGAGTTGTGCTACCGCCAAGGCTACTCTCTTTGGACCTGGATGGTTATAGTAATCAAAGATGTGATCCATCCTTTTCTCTCAATCTAGGTATGCTTCGGGATCAACTTTTCCTGCAAAACTTGGTGCGGTCAGCTTGATATGATGCTGATTTGGTCTCGTAGAAGGGTGGAACTCGTCTTCATCTTGTTCTCCATAGTCGTCTTGCGGCACACGTCTCCTTGTGCCTCGGTTCCTTGGACGCCGGTGGTTTGGTTCGTCATCTTGAGAAGAGTCATCATCAGCTAATGGTGTATTGTTAGGCTCGTTGATGCGGATCCCATTGTGCCTCGAATTGTCTCCGGTGTGTTGAGTAGCAGTAAAACCAGTGCCCAAACCTCCAAGATTTCGAGTTGGTTGCAAGGTCACCCTTGGTGCTTGCTCCACACGGCTGAGTCGGTCTCCAAAGTCTTGTCTTAGAGCTTTGATCTCATCTCTCATGGAGGCTATCAGTTGGTGAAGGGCGTCTTGAGTATTGCTACTCGCTTCTCCCATGGTTTATTTCTCTAAAATAAAGATAAAGCAGGAATTGGTTTAGTCCTAAACAAAAGTTAAAGATACAAGGACAATAAATGGAAAACTTCGAAATAAAAATGAACTTATGCTCTCTTTTTTAAAAAAAAAAAACTTGATGAAAGAATAATGGAAACGCAATTAAGGAAACTAAGGCTGACTGTCTAATACAAAGGACCAGACGAGATACTAATGCAGGACGTGATTGAAAGCAAAAATGGAAAGTTAACTAATACGCCTAAACTTGATGCAGCAAACTAAGACTAAATTTTTTTTTTTTTTGACTTTTCTTGATGCAATAACTTAGAAAATAAGAAACAGTTCGATGAACAATGAGATGATATGACAGAAAACTTGAAACTAAATGCAATGAAAGCTAGATGATATTGTTCTTTTGGGATTTTTGAATGATAATGACAAACTATATGATAATTCTTTTTTTTTTGTAATGATGCTATGAATTAAAACAAAACAAGGAAGAACAGAATTGAAATAGACAGAGTCGGAAGGATAAAACCTGGGCTGAAAGGAACTTCAGCTCTGATACCAAAAATGATACAAGCTCAGGGCTGTCTCAAGGCTTGTATGATCTCGGAACACAAAGCTTGGTTTAACGGCCAAGGGTTGATTCAATGGTCGAGCTTCTCTAACCAGGGAATCGTCTGGAGGATCGGTTAAGTAACAAAAGAATGAGGTGCACCACACAAACTGTGAAAGGCTTATGATAAAACACAAGAGATCTTTGGTCTAGGAGGGACTGGTATCGACTAGAACAAAGAGGTTTAACAAGTTTTCTTTGCTGAGAAAAGCTTGAAAGAAAAGTTCGATTTTATTGATGATCAAAGTTGAAAAGTTACACGGCCGTAAAGGGACTTATATAATGTCTAAGCGGCTTAGACTCAAGAGAAAAAAAAGACTCAATGCGACAGGACTTGAAAAGGAAAGGTGCAACATCAAAGGAAAATAAACAAGGAAAACTATAAAGGAAAATTCAAACTACTAAGCTAAAGTCTAGACTATATTCTCTCGGCTGCAACACAACAAAGACAAGGAAATTCGTTAGTCAAATGAAATGAAAGACTTACCTTATTTTTGACCATGATTAGCGTGTCTTGTCTTTGACCGAACTTGAACATCCCTCTTTAAGCGTCTTGATTCATTCTTGAGATGCTAAGCACTTGAACTTGGGCTTGACTTGGTAAAAGAGGCCAGACGTCCTGGTTCTTTGGGCTGTTGTGGGTTGATGAGAACTCTTGAAATGTCTCGGCCCAAGCTTGTAGACAATGGCCCTTGTTAACCGTCTCTTCTTGGCATTGCTCTTGATCTTCTCTTGGTATCTCTTTAGCTGCGGCTTGGAGGCTTTGATTATACTTGTGTTGAAGTATTCTAGCTCTTGCCCATGTTATTGGTCCTTCATGCATTGTTGGAACTTCGATATCTTGGAGTTGAGGCTCGGTTAGATCCGGTTCAGGTTGCATATCCTCATCAGGTTGGTACGAGGTTTAGACCAAAAATGCTTTCAAAAGGTGAGCCTCGGCTTAGCAATGTCGTGGTAATGATGCTGAGGCTTGAGAGAATACTTAGCGCGTATCGCAACTCATTTGGGCTCATATCGACCAACTTGTCTTCCGGAGGCAATAACTTTCAGCGCACAACTCCAAATGCTTTGAAACCAGTTCCATAGTCAAGATGACTCATTCAGCTCAAACGTTTGTGTAGAAACCATCGGAGCTTGGGAAGTGGAAGGCTCCCTGGATTGCTCATCTTTGCACCGCATTGAAATGACCGGAAAGTACAGCTTTTAGACCGATGTGTACTCTGGAGACGGTATCTTCCAAACCACCACTCCGAATTGAGCGACTTTAGGCGTTCGGAAAGAGAATTCATAGAACTTGAATATTGATGAAGGCCCTGTAAACTGGTTCGAATCGGAAGGGCTTCGTCCCACGTAATCTTTGAAGCTCAGCTGATCGGCTTTCGGGTGCATGCGAGACAGGCGTGTCTTCCGGAGGCGATATCTCTCTTCTTACTGGTCCGACTTGCGTGATTCCAATTGTTCTGGGATCTTGGCTTGATTATCTCCAAATTTGATGAAGACCCCGTCAACTGATTCGGACTGGAAGGTTCCCCGGATTGGTGATCTTTGAAGCACGCAGGTGAAAATAGGTTTTAGCCGAGAAATTCTTCCCGCGGTAAGGAAAATGTCCGAGAATCATGTACCGCGGTAAGCTTTGTAGCCGATAAAACTTCTCGCCTCGGCGTAAAACTTCACCCTATGGAATTTTCACCCGATACTAATTTTTAGCCGATAACGACCACCCGATAGCGATTTTGGCCGATGTTTCGGTCCAGCCGGTACGAATTTTCGCCGAGAAATTTCTCCAAGCGGTTTTCACTATTTTTGACCTTTTTCTTCACCGTTTTCATTCCTGATCCTCCTCTTGAGCTCCAAATAGCCTCCAAAGCACCTGATAAAGACTTCAAAACATGCAAAACTCTTTGGGACCTAATGCAAGTCCTAAAACCTATTTTGATGCCTAAAGACTCAATATACATGAGAAAACACATGATATGGACCCTAAAATTCAGCCTGAATGATGCAAAATATAGACATATCACAAGAGCGGTTTCTTCGGAGGCAAGGCAAGGAACAAGTGGGTTTACAACTTCACGCTGATACACAGAGACGGCACGCAAGTTTTCTTGCCTAACCGAGCCCTCACCATGTTACATGAGCAATGTAATGTCTCTTTCTACGTGCTCAAAGATCAGTTGTACAACCCTCTTTTTGATCCACCGATGCGCAAGTGCACCAAGGAAGAACAGGCCGCGTCTAGTAAACCTCCGAACGAACATGGAACAGCCGGGTGTGAGAATGAGGAACCAAGAACCTCTGAGAGAAGAATAGGGGCTGGCTGATACCATTTTGATCCGTACGTGTGGGGAGAACCTGAATACCACACCAAGAAGCTGTACTCGAGAGTTAACACCCTCCAAAAGTGGTGTAAGTGGCAAGACAAGACCATTCATGCGTTGGTGGACTGTGTAAGGCAGCTCAAGAAGAAGGTCAAGCAACTCACCGCACCATCTTCGCCCGAGAAGAACTCGGCGACCTCAACAGCACCGGTTACACAAGAAGAGGTTGGAGAAAGCTCAAACGCGAGGAACCCTGAGTTTCCACCAGGCAAAGAGGACTGGATCGATCCAGCCACGGCATTCCTACGTGAACCCGCAGAGAGCAGCCCACCACGACAATCCACACCGTCCTGCTCAACATCAAATCCCTCAAACTACTTGGGATCAGACCTCAGCGACTGAGGTATCGACTTCAAACCCTTGTAAATATGCATCTTGTATATATCATCTTGCATTTGTCTAGTTTTTCTTTTTACTTCTCTCACACGCTTTTATAACACAAGGGAATGTGTTATTTAAGTGTGGGGGAGGAGCTTTGTGTTTTCTGATCTTGTTTTCTTTGCTCTTATTTGACTTTTTGCATTTTGAGTCTCATGTAGCTTAGTGCATATGAAAAAGCTGAAAATTTTCACAAAAAATGCTCATTCTAGTTGCATTTCGCATTTTAAGACCGAGTCTAGTTGCATCATGTAGGATTGCACCAATGCAAAGAGTAATGATAGGGTTTTTCCTAGAGAGTAAATCATCTTGAGAACTTGAACTAAATATGCTTGTGAAACTCATTCTGTGCTTGCAAAGTCTGAAACGATTTGAATCTGAGAAACAAGTGTGAATCGAACTCAACTCTGCTTAAGTGAGAACCTTGAACTTGACATCTAATTATCATGTTTGTGCATATCATCGTGAATTCATGGGTACCACATACATATTTGAGCTTTCTTACCCCTTTTAATCACTCTCGCTAGCTCAAATAGCTGATCTCTCATCTTGAGACAGTTCCTTGCCTTTAGCCAAACCTTACTTTGAAGCCTAAACACCCTTCTTGTGTGCATGATTTGTGAGGCCTTGTTTCTAGTAGACTTGGTAAAAAGTGTTGGGTTTAGAGCGACAAAGATAGTGCTGCATGTAGACACTGGCCAACATCAAGGGCTAGTCTAGGTTTAGGTGAAAGTGAGAGCATCGATTTTGAGTGTGCGAGCTGAAAAGAAAAGAATCTGAGTGATGAAAGTGGAAAGAACCAGATTGGCTAGGGGAATGAATGCTTAATGGAAGAAAGTGAGTGTGTGCTGAAAAGAAAAGCTCATGTGCTGAAATAAAAAGAGCCTCATGGAAAGAAAAGAAAAGATTCAAAAAGAGACCTGGTTAAAGAAGAGCTTGTGTGTTAAAGAAAAGAAACTCGCTAAGTGGTTGTTAAAGAAAGCATTCCCCTAAGAGATGAAACGAAGAGAGTAACCAGAGCTGATTGAGTGTCAAAGGAAAAATGCCATTTAGGGTGAGTAGACTAGAGAAAGAGTCTTGAGAGGTTTAATGGCGAGTGTGAAAAGCATTTTGGGTGTGGGGTAGATGCAGTTCTATCTTTGTATGCATCTGTTGCTTTTTACCCTTAGCATTTTACTAAAGTCTACTAATTTTTGAGTGATCCCCTTGCATGGAGTACCAGTTACTTGATTGAGATCATTTTAATATCAAAACCCAGTCCCAAGCTAAATGAATTCACTTGATTTGCATGAACATGATCCACCTGGTTACAAGCTTAACGAACGTGAAAGAGTTGAGAGAGAGAAGAACCTGTGGAGATTCCTTGTTTGAGTTGATATATATATCTGAGTATGGCTTTGCATTGCATATTTGAGCATGAACTTGAGTTCTCGTTGTGATCACTTCTCTCTAAAAGGAAATATGAACTCCCGTTGCATTACAACCTCTTTCTCTCATTTGTTCTTTTTGCTTGAGGACAAGCAAAGGACAAGTGTCGGGAAGTTTATATGTCTGTATTTTGCATCATTTAAGCTGCATTTTAGAGTCCATATCATGTGTTTTCTCATGTATATTGAGTCTTTAGGCATCGAAATAGGTTTTAGGATTTGCATTAGGTCCCAAAGAGTTTTGCATGTTTTGAAGTCCTTATCAGGTGCTTTGGAAGCTATTTGGAGCTCAAGAGGAGGATCAGGAGTGGAAACGGTGAAGAAGAGGTCCAAAAATGGTGAAAACCGCTTGGAGGAATTTCTCGGCGAAAACTCGTACCGGCTGGATCAGAACATCGGCCAAAATCGTTATCGGGTGGTCGTTATCAGCTAAAAATTAGTATCGGGTGAAAATTCCATCCGGGGAAGTTTTATGCCGAGGCGAGAAGTTTTTACCGCCTAAAAAGCTTACCGCGGTATACGATTCTCGGACATTTTCCTTTCCGCGGGAAGCTTTTATCGGCTAAATCCCATTTTCACCCGCGCGCCTCAAAGATCTCGAAGCCGGGAAACTTCCAGTCCGAACCAGCTTACGGGGTCTTCATACAAGTTGGAGATAATCGAGCCAAGATCCCAGAACAGTTGGAATCACATAATTCGGACCTGTGAGAAGAGAGATATTACCCCGGAAGACACGCTAGTCTCGCATGCATCCGAAAGCCGATCAGATGAGTTTCAAAGATTACGTGGGACGAAGTCCTTCCGGCTCGAACCAGCTTACGGGGCCTTCATCAATATTCAAGGTCTGTGAATGCTCTTCCAGGAACACCTGAGGTCGTTCAATTTGGAGTCGTGTGCCGAAACTTATCGCCTCCGGAAGACGAGTTGGTCGATATGAGCCCAAAGGAGTTGCGATATGCGCTAAGTGTTTCTACTATCCTCGGCATCGTTACCTCGACATTGCTCAGGCCGAGGCTCATCTCCTAAAAGCATTTTGGGCTAGACCTCGTACCAACCCCTCGGTATGTTGATATCAAGGCATGCATGCAAGAGAAGCGAAGCTGAAAACAACTAAGTATTGAACATGCACCTCGGTATAAAGACCTCGGCATTGCATGCCGGACTCCGTCTTCCTAAACCCCTCGACTACCAAGCTCCTCGGCATTACATGCCGAGGCCCCTTGTCACGAACCCAGAACCAAGAACAAAGCGACTTAGAGGACACACGTGAAGATGGATTGAAGACTAGGGTTTATGCATGTTCTTGACGTGTTCTTTATGAGATCTTCATCTTGTTCCTTGCTCACGTGCACCCCTCGGCATCAAGACCTCGGCTTCACTCTCTCACACACCGTGGCGCTCACCCGACGACCCAAGAAGATAGCTCAGTACCCAGTTTGTTCCGGGCTGACTCGCGATGCTTACCCTTCACTATAAATAGATTTTGAGGACCAGAAACCTAATCATCTTTTATCTTATCTTATTTCCTGCCTGTTTTAGCTTTAAGAACTTGTCTCTTTTGTGAAACTGGATCTAATCTAATCCGATATCTTGTTTTCACGTCAGAATCTTGTTCTTGTTTATTTCTTTTATTCTCCAGCATTAAACTCCTTATCATGACTAGCAACACGTCTTGCAAAAGACTGAGTGAGCTCGTTTTGATCAGTGAGTAGTCGTTTAAGCGGCTTTAGATAGGTAGATTAGAGTGCTTTCATGATAGTTTACTGAGTTTAGGGGTCTAGTCTTGCATGTTTCATTCTTTAACCGACAAGATCTCTAAGCTGGATCCAAGCACATCACTTGAGGTTCAGATCTGAGACATATCTCGCATCAAAAGTGTTCGTAGAAATGTCTGAACCACTCTGTTAAAGTTTTAAGAGTCTTTCATCGCGAGAGTGATAGTTTGTTCTCTTAAATGACCTATTGAACTGGATCTTAAAGCTGACTGATTCATGCTTCTCGAAAGGGATTTTGGTATGAAAGAGGATCAGTTTGGATGTTTAATACTTTCATGAGAAAATTAACATACTTTGAGTTCATGTTAAATGAAACCGCTTGATAATACTGATTCATTAACTTGCTAGTCTAGCTTGGAAGCACCCGAGTCTTTTATCCTGTCTAAAGCT
Source organism: Eutrema salsugineum (assembly GCF_000478725.1). NCBI lineage: Eukaryota > Viridiplantae > Streptophyta > Magnoliopsida > Brassicales > Brassicaceae > Eutrema > Eutrema salsugineum. The sequence goes on along the minus strand of NW_006256547.1, from coordinate 13,576,908 downwards.
TCTGTCTTTATCATATATCATCATCATCCGATCATTTGCTTAGTTTATTCATAATCATTTGCATCCTCACTTAGTTTAAATCTCATCTTTTGCCTCATTTTCATGTTTACTTGCTTGTTAAGTAGATTAGATAAAACTCTTGTTTGATCATCTTGACTTAAGATCACAAGTAACATAGACTAGTGCCTCATACACAAGTTTGGATTGATAACCCCTTGTACTACAAGACAGGGGATTGATAACCTCTACAAAGAGCCTAAAAACTCTTAGTTATCAAAACCTACCTGCGGCAAGATCGTGAGTATTGACGTGTCTTGTGCAGCTCTTGCGTTCTCTCCCTTCTAGGGTCAGAGTGGAAACCTACTGGTCAGGGTTGCGAGAAACAATTGGTTATGATCACGACAGTGACGTAGTCATATCGCTGTACTCTAGCTCTAGAACGGTATATTTCGATATCCGTCAATCCCAATCTATCATCCCTAGTGTTAAAACCGATTATGATCCCTGTAGAGTTCCCAAAAGCTCAGCGTTTTTAACCATAGTTTACAAACTAATCGATTTTTACTTGTTTATTTAGATCTGCGCTTTATTTACTTTAGTTTGATATTCTGCTTGTTTCATTTGCTTTCATTCAATTTTCCTACTTGCTTTCTAGGATAGATTTATTTGCTTTCTTTTGTTTTAGTTTAATCCGTGACAAACAACCAACCTCTAAAACCAATCTAGTCTAGACATAAAGTTAGAAATCATAGAAGAATACCAGGCACACATATCTCTGTGGATTCGATCCCTAAATACTACAACTGATTAGCTGTGCACTTGCGGCTTCCATTTGTTTTTGTTAAAGGTAAAACTTGTTCCGCTGCTTTTTGTTATTTTTCTTGTTCTAATTTCTGTTCTAGACACCTTATCTCTAGTTCTTTCTTAAAGTTTTGCTGAATTATCTTTCCCTTCTTTTGTTTTTCTCTGAATTGCATGAATACCAGGCGCAGACCTGTAGAAAACATTCCAATTCTAGACGAGATAGACATACACGAAAGAGAACTTCGAAGAGTTAGACGAACGCAAGGGATGGCCAACGACGACCAGCCTGGATATCCTATTAACCAAGCTTTTAATATGGACCAAGATGGGTCCGAACATGGAGAAAATGAAGAGAACGATCACATAGGAGGTGATCATGCTCGACAAGATGGAGCAGAGGATGAGGTTCCTCCAAGAAACCATCAAAACCGCGAGAGAGGAGAACATGAAGACCTTGATGCACCCATCAATGCAGCCGATGGTGACCACCAGGGGATGCAGCCGAATGGACGCGCTAACCGCCCTATGCAGCCAGCAAATCAACACCGTAGACAAGCCAGGAACCATCGCATAGCTGATTTCGATGCACCTACTCAAAATTTTCAGAACCGATCTGCAATTCAAGTTCCATTTCCGAACCGGATTGATTGAAGTCAAGCCTCAAATCATCTCATTGGTGAAACAAAACCAATTCCATGGAGTTCTTTCTGAACATCCAATGGACCATATCGAGCTCTTTGAAGAAATCTGCAGCATGATGAGAACGAACCAAGTTCCAGCAGACTACTTAAAGTGTTAGTTGTTCCCTTTTTCATTAGCAGACAAAGCTCACCGTTGGTTGAAATCTTTGCCTGCAGGATTGATTACAAATTGGGAAGAATGTAAAACTGCTTTCCTGAACCACTTCTATACTAAGTCAAGGTCGAACTTGTTGAGAACAAAGATCTCAAGCTTTCAGAAAGGACCGACTGAACCTTTCTATGAAGCCTGAGAATGTTTTAAGGAGTAGAACGTGATTGCCCTCACCATGGATTTCCCGGATCAAGCCTGCTGAACACATTTTACCGAGGTTTGGTTACAAACTTTCGCTTGATACAGCTAGCAATGGAGATTTTGGACCAAAGACGATTGATGGTGGTGTGACTTGATGTGTCGAGGGTGTCAAGTTTTACCCTAATTTAAATCAATAGCCGCAAGTGCACAGCTGATCGATTGTAGTACTTAGGGATCGAATCCACAGGGAAGGAGGATCTTTTCCTGCGAAAAGCCTTTGAAATAAGTTAAAGTAAGGAAGTCTAGAACAAAAACGGTTTTGTAGGGGCTTGCTAGTATGTTTAAAATGTAAAAGCGAAATATTAAAAGAGAATACGGAAATTAAATGACGTAATAACTAAACTTAATGAAAATGACTAAAAATGATAAAAACGGATATTCTAATGCTTAAATGAAAATGAACTAAAAAGGAAAGACAATATTGAACTAAAGCTTTAAAGAAAATCGGTGTAAATCAATGGAGAAGAAAGTGTTGGGTTCAGGGAAGTTTTCTCAGGGGTACGAACGATTCAAAACATTGCTAGAGAGTAAAATTGATAAGATCTTAGCTTAAACTTTTCGAACTCGAGTCACGGACGTATGAATACGCCACTGTCGTGATCATAGACAACTATCTCTCTCAACCCTGACCAGTAGGTTTCCACTCTGGCCCTGGAAGAGAAGAGATGCATTATGTTTAAGACTCGTCCTAATTCACAAATCGCCCATAGGTAAGTTTCCACTCCTATGTTTGTTTTGCTTTCCCAAACTAGATCTGATACCTGATGAACACTTTCGCGTCACCAAGCATCTGGATCAGATTGTAGTTCATGACGCTACCTTCATGCAGTAAAAACGAATTCAGAAGAAAAAGTTCTAAGATTCGGCTCAAAAGCTCATGGAATCCTCATCGAACATATAAATCCCCATCGAAAATCCCTTAATCCCAACAATAGAACTACTCAGACATAATGAACGAAATCAAAGACATAGTATTAAGATGTAGAATAGAAACCGAAATTGAAAAAGAAAGAACAAGGGTTCAAGATGTAGTATTAAGATGTAGAACAAATCTCTCTCTCCCTCAAAGCTAAAGCAAAAACAATAAAAGTATGAAGTAAATAATTCGGTTCTCTAAGGTTACACCTCGTTTAGGGTTCCTAAGACATGTATTTATAGTGCTCAAGACCTCTCTGGACGTCACTTAGGATTTCTCCAAATGTGGGCTTCAGAAATGGGCTTTTTGGGCTCGGAGGTGATGGCCGCGGTCGGGAGTGCTCTGACCGCGGGGAATGTATGGTTTGCCATGGTCGGGATGCTACTGACCGCGGGGAATAGCTTGTTGGCCGAGGGTGGAAGTGCTTGCCGGCTGGTTTACGGGACATCTTGCTCTTCGCGTATCTTTTGATTGAACCGTTGGATTGCCAAGCTGTAAAGTGCACTGGAAAGCTGATACTTCCATCTTTAAGGTCTCCAAATTTGAGCTGGATCAGACGGTGAGAAGGCTTTCAATCAGGGGTGAACTTCTGACGGTTTGACTCTGAGCTGAAATCTGGTTTTCTATCCATTTTGTTAAGCTTTTCCCTAAGTTTCCTGAAAAGAGTCTTGGAACTACAAATACTAGAAAAACGTAATAAAAGTACTTAAAAGTAATTAAAAACATAGAATAAGTATTTCAAAACGATCCATAAAAGTGGTCAAAATACGGTGTTATCAACGATACCACAAGGAAGAGCCCTCATCGAGAATTTGGCTCAAGCCAATAGCAATGATTGTCCTGAATATGATCGCTCGACAAAGCAAACCGGAACAGAGAACAAGGAGATAACCGAGTTGAAGAACATGATGAGCCAGCTTTTGAAGAGCAACAATCACCCAATCTATGTTTGTGAGACCAACAATGGCGCAGAAGATGAAGGACCTAGTGATATCGATCACATTAATCAAGCCTTTCAAGAAGAAGAGGTGAACTATGTAGGAGCACAATCACCATATCCAAATCGCTTCAACAGTGGCTTTAACAACAACTTCCGGAATGCAAATTACAACAATCTCTCTTACCGCAATCCAAACGTGGAGAATCCTCAAGATCTGTACTACCCACCACAACAAAAATCCTTCCAAAACAAGTTCCAAGGTGGAAACTTTGTAGGGACATGAGCCTATCAACCGCGACAGCCATTTAACTATCAAGGTACGGGTTTTAACAATCAATTTTTACAACAGCAAGGAGTTACAACAAACCAGCTAGCTTCACAAATCGGAAGACTCGAACAATCCATCCAACAGCTTGTTATGACAAACGAGAAAGCATCTAAAGACATGAACGTGAAGGTTGACTGCATGTACAATGACCTGAACGGGAAGTTTGAAGCTTTATCTTCGCACGTCAAAAAGCAAGACGTACAAGTAGCCCAAACAGCCGACTCTATGAAGAGGCAAAGTGGAGCTCTTCCCGAAAGAGTTGAGGATAACCCCAAAAGGTTTTGCAATGCCATAACCACACTGCCCAAAGAAGAAGCCAGAACTGATGGAAAGGATGAAGAAACCCCAATCTTTGTACCACTTTACAAGGATGTCGATGCCAAGCAACCACCATTCAAGGTACCTCAACGTTCACCTCAAAGGCTTACAAAAGCCGACGATCCGGGACGTTTTGTTTTCCAATGTTTTATTTCAGGAATCAGGTTCACAGACTGTCTGTGCGATTCCGGAGCCAATGTCAACATCATGTCAAAGACATTTGCCGAAAAATTAGGCATAAAAACCTTAAAGACATCGACGGTCAAGGTTATCTTTGGAGATTCATCTCAGATCTACGACGGTCATGATCTACAAGTTTTAGTAGGGGACAAGATTGTTCTAGCAGATTTCCAAGTCCTGGAAATGGATCAAGACAAGGAGAGACCTCTCATATTCGGGAGACAATTCCTAGCTACCGTAGGAGCAGTAATCGATCACGCAAATCGGCATGCTGTCTTCCTCAATGTAGATCGCAAAACGTTTTACCCGACTATCTTAGATAAGTTTCCAAGCAAAGAAAACCAGGAAAAGAGAAAGAAAAGGAGAAGCCGAAAGCTTTTGCAAAGATCAAGATCATCATTCCACCGGATGCAACAAAAACTAGTGAGGACCAAATCCAGGAGCTGATCGAAAACACAAAAAGGGTTTTAAACAATGTTAAAGTCCGAAAGAAGAGTAAAGGAAAGAAGACGGCTCCTCAAGGAGAAGAAGTAAAACCTCCAACGACCGGGAGTGATAGAGGCACATCAAGTGGAGTGCCATTCAAATCAGCCTGATTCTTCTTGCCATATGTCGAGCTAAACGCTTAATGGGAGGCAACCCATTTAGGTACTCTTTCTTTTAGTTCTCTTTTCCTTTTTACAATTTATGTTTTCTTTTTCTTTTAAGTTTCAGGTATTTTTAAAAAACAAAAACACAAAAAATCAGAAAATTAGAAAAAACGAGAAAAAAGGAGAGGTTTTTAGCTGCTCAGCCCAGCAGAAAACCTGAAAGTTGGACAAAGGCCGCAGGAAAAAGGGCTGCGGTTGCGACCAACCGACCCGCAGCCAAAGCATCATCGACCGCGGCACCGTGAATGTGACCGCGGCCGAGCCTATAACCACCGCGGTCGTGCGTCTTCTGACCGCGGCCGTTGGTCGTTGAGACAAGAACTCGGACTTCCGCCGCTTTTCAAAAGTTCCTGGTGTTACCTGGTGTTTCCCGGTGATTCCCGGTGTTACCTAGTGTTTCTCGGTGTTTCCCGGTGTTACCTGGTGTTTCCCGGTGATTCCCGGAGCATTCCCGCTAAAGCCCATTAATATTTTCCGTAAGTTTTAAACCCCCGTTGCGTATTGACAAGAAAGGTAAGTTCCCGTAAACTTATGAATTCCCGGAAATTTCCCGTTTTTGCTAAATAAAACGCTTTTAAAGAAAGGAAATGGA
>NW_006256547.1:13469220-13570253 GCF_000478725.1 Eutrema salsugineum | reverse complement strand
TACAAAGAGGAGGAACCCCAGAGCATCTGATGGCATCTGTCATCTCTATCTGCGGACAGACTTACTCGCTTACCATTTCTGCACTTTGTGAAGCTCTTAAGCTTCCATACACTGATGGCATTCACCTTGAAAAAGAACCCGATTTGACTTGTGGAGAGAGATGGGTCATGGTGTCTATGAGTCTTAGATTGTCGAAATTTCTGGAGCAAGAAGCAACCACTATTCGTTTGAAGAGCTATGGTTTTGAAAGATTTACAAAAAATCTAAGTCTGGGGGAGTTAGGAGAGAACCTGAGGAAGAAGACCAGGAATCTATGGCAAGAAGAAAGTGACTGAAAACTGTGGATACCAACAGCTTCACTCTCTGTTGCGGTTTTGCATAATATCTTGCACCCTCCAGTTCTTCTAGTAACCCGTAAACACTTTAAGCATTACCCCTAGAATAACCCTTTTTACACCTAGTATCTGATCTAGATAGTTAGTGTTGCGAAAGTTTTCATTAAGTATCAGACCTAGAATGAAACAGGCGATTTTTCCGTAGGAGTGGAACCCTACCCGCGGCGAGATCGTGAGTATTGACGAGTCTTGTGCAGCTCTTGCGTTCTCTCCCTTCCAGGGCCAGAGTGGAAACCTACTGGTCAGGGTTGTGAGAAACAGTTGGTTATGATCACGACAGTGACGAAGTCATACCACCGTACTCTAGCTCTAGAACCCTATATTTCGATATCCGTCAATCCCAATCTATCATCTCTAGTGTTAAAACTGATTATGATCCCTGTAGAGTTCCCAAAAGCTCAGCGTTTTTAGCCATAGTTTACAAACCAATTGTTTTTTTTACTTGTTTATTTAGATATGCACTTTATTTACTTTAGTTCGATATTTTGCTTGTTTCATTTGCTTTCATTCCATTTTCCTACTTGCTTTCTAGGATAGATTTATTTGCTTTCTTTTGTTTTAGTTTAATCCGTGACAAACAGCCAACCTCTAAAACCAATCTAGTCTAGACATAAAGTTAGAAATCGTAGAAGAATACCAGGCACACAAATCTCTGTGGATTCGATCCCTAAATACTACAACTGTTTAGCTGTGCACTTGCGGCTTCCATTTGTTTTTGTTAAGGGTAAAAATTGTTCCATCACGCAGTTGACACGCATCACGTACACCCGACGCCGCCACAGGCTGTCTGCTCCCGGCTGATAGACAAGACTTTTTATGGTCTTAGGGCTATCAATCCCCTTGTCAAAGTAGCACAAAAGAGGTTGTCAATCCAAGAATGTGGTGATAGACACTAAGCTATGTGATCAGTTTCACTATTCAAGTAAACTTGAGAGGTTTTGATTGACTAATGACAACTAAAAACTTAAAACAAGATTAATGACTAATCAAATGATCAAAAAGGAACTAAGCAAATGACAAGTGATGTGAATATGAGATGATGGAAGTATGAGATTCTAGACATGATAGTTGGCTCGGGTGCTTTTGTGCTAAACTAGAAATCCTAATGACAATGATGAAACATGATTCAAATGATTTAGAACTCTAATATAGATTATTCCTCTCTTGAAGGGATTTACCTCTACACGAATCCATTTTCAAACCAAATCATCATTTGTGAAATATGAATCAATGAGCATTAAGAAACAGTTATAAAAGATCATTTATGCTAATAACAAGACATCATCATGCAGCTAATGCATAAACCTCTAATACAGCTCTTTCAGAAATTTCATCAAACACGTTTGGTGCATGAAATTCCTAGAATCTAGATCACAAGTGATGTGCAAGGCTCTAGCCTAGAGAACAGCTGTTTAGAGAGATGAAAGCATGAACGTAGCCCTAAGCACTCCAAATCTAGCACTTTAGCTCCCTAACATACACATCTAGAACATCATTAAGGTGACTACTCACTAATCATACTAATCTCTCTTAAACTTTTGCAAGTTGAGAAGATTTGCATGATTAATGTGTGAAATGGAGATGGAGAAGATGGATAATGATGGATTTGCAGCTTTAAACACAAAGATCTCTGAATCTCTCTTGATTAAAACCCTTAAAAATCAATATTTCTCTTCTTAAGAGGAGTCTTTCACAAAAGAGGCAAAGAAACAAAGAGAATAAAGCTTAGTCCTTAGGGTAAAACCCTAAAAAACTATATATAGGTCCTTAAACTAACCGGGTCAGCTCAGAACAAACCGGGTCCTGATCCGGTTTTGATGGGTAAAATCTCGAGTTTGCGAGTTGGTCACGAGCTTCCCATGTCGCAGGCCCAAGTCGCACACCCAAAGAAAGTCTTGTGAGCCTTAAGTCCTTCAGCCTCAGCCGCATGCCCATCTAGGTATAAACCGCGAGTCTTTATGTGATTCAGTCTTTTTTCTCTTCGACTCGCACGACCAAGACGCATTCTGGAGATAATAAGTGTGTGAGTTTGTCCTCCTTTAGTCCCAAGTCCCATGCCCAACTCGCACAGGTCTAGAAAGGAGCTTCAGCGAGATAAAACTATGTAAGCCAAGCCGCATTCCTCTCTCGGTGTAAATCGCGAGTCTTTATGTTCAGTTCCCTTTGCTCCCTAGCTCGCACAACCATGTACCACAGGATTTGAGTATGTGTGCGAGTTGGTCTACTTGACTCCCAAGTCGCAAGCCGAAGTCGGTGTAAACAGCGAGTGTTTATGCGGTTCAGTTCACTGCTCGGCCAACTCGCATGCTCAAGTCGCACACTTGTAGACTTAGCATTTTTCCTGCTCGGGAGCTTTTGACCTCACCCAGGGTTACCTTGCCCGCACATCTCCACACGCAGCTCAATTCCCGAAATTTATCTTTTAAGCTCTGTGATATGATCAAGACCAGCTTAGGAACTGAGGAGATTGAAGGAGAACAAGGAGAGCCTGAACCAGAATCGAATGAAGACCAAGAGCAGCTGAAACCCGAGGAAGCAAGTATAGACGAAGACAAAGACTTGCATATTCCGATTGGTCCAATGACGAGATCAAGAGCAATGAAGTTCAAGCAAGCTTTTCACAAGCTACTACACACCATTCAGGGCAATCTTAAGTGTGCTAATCCAACTACATTGGTTGTGATACAAGCCACTTAAGAGTTCATCAAGAGAGGTGTTGTGACTTGTGCTCTTTTTCCCTTCATTTGGTTTTGTCCCAATTGGGTTTCCCAAACAAGGTTTTTAATGAGGCTTGTTCACAACACTTTTACAAAAGGCCTCTTGATGGAAACTTAGCCCATTTTGTTCACCAGATGTGATCAAGGAAGAGAGGAGCCTATTTTCAAATTCAAACTAGTCTAAGTCTTAGTCATAGAGTCTTTAAGTCGTCTTAGTTGTCTTTGTTATTTCCTATGTGTCTGAGACTCTATATGTATTCCTATTGTCTTCCTTTTCAATCTATCAAACCTTTTATTTCTAAAACTCTCTCTAAATCGTTTGATCACCAGCTTGATTAGTGAATTCGGATTATATCCTTTCATTACAAGCACTTTTGTTTCTGTTGATAGTCTAAGAGATCTTCCATCTTTAAGGTCTCCAAATTTGAGCTGGATCAGACGGTGAGAAGGCTTTCAATCAGGGGTGAACTTCTGACGGTTTGACTCTGAGCTGAAATCTGGTTTTCTATCCATTTTGTTAAGCTTTTCCCTAAGTTTCCTGAAAAGAGTCTTGGAACTACAAATACTAGAAAAACGTAATAAAAGTACTTAAAAGTAATTAAAAACATAGAATAAGTATTTCAAAACGATCCATAAAAGTGGTCAAAATACGGTGTTATCAACGATACCACAAGGAAGAGCCCTCATCGATAATTTGGCTCAAGCCAATAGCAATGATTGTCCTGAATATGATCGCTCGACAAAGCAAACCGGAACAGAGAACAAGGAGATAACCGAGTTGAAGAACATGATGAGCCAGCTTTTGAAGAGCAACAATCACCCAATCTATGTTTGTGAGACCAACAATGGCGCAGAAGATGAAGGACCTAGTGATATCGATCACATTAATCAAGCCTTTCAAGAAGAAGAGGTGAACTATGTAGGAGCACAATCACCATATCCAAATCGCTTCAACAGTGGCTTTAACAACAACTTCCGGAATGCAAATTACAACAATCTCTCTTACCGCAATCCAAACGTGGAGAATCCTCAAGATCTGTACTACCCACCACAACAAAAATCCTTCCAAAACAAGTTCCAAGGTGGAAACTTTGTAGGGACATGAGCCTATCAACCGCGACAGCCATTTAACTATCAAGGTACGGGTTTTAACAATCAATTTTTACAACAGCAAGGAGTTACAACAAACCAGCTAGCTTCACAAATCGGAAGACTCGAACAATCCATCCAACAGCTTGTTATGACAAACGAGAAAGCATCTAAAGACATGAACGTGAAGGTTGACTGCATGTACAATGACCTGAACGGGAAGTTTGAAGCTTTATCTTCGCACGTCAAAAAGCAAGACGTACAAGTAGCCCAAACAGCCGACTCTATGAAGAGGCAAAGTGGAGCTCTTCCCGAAAGAGTTGAGGATAACCCCAAAAGGTTTTGCAATGCCATAACCACACTGCCCAAAGAAGAAGCCAGAACTGATGGAAAGGATGAAGAAACCCCAATCTTTGTACCACTTTACAAGGATGTCGATGCCAAGCAACCACCATTCAAGGTACCTCAACGTTCACCTCAAAGGCTTACAAAAGCCGACGATCCGGGACGTTTTGTTTTCCAATGTTTTATTTCAGGAATCAGGTTCACAGACTGTCTGTGCGATTCCGGAGCCAATGTCAACATCATGTCAAAGACATTTGCCGAAAAATTAGGCATAAAAACCTTAAAGACATCGACGGTCAAGGTTATCTTTGGAGATTCATCTCAGATCTACGACGGTCATGATCTACAAGTTTTAGTAGGGGACAAGATTGTTCTAGCAGATTTCCAAGTCCTGGAAATGGATCAAGACAAGGAGAGACCTCTCATATTCGGGAGACAATTCCTAGCTACCGTAGGAGCAGTAATCGATCACGCAAATCGGCATGCTGTCTTCCTCAATGTAGATCGCAAAACGTTTTACCCGACTATCTTAGATAAGTTTCCAAGCAAAGAAAACCAGGAAAAGAGAAAGAAAAGGAGAAGCCGAAAGCTTTTGCAAAGATCAAGATCATCATTCCACCGGATGCAACAAAAACTAGTGAGGACCAAATCCAGGAGCTGATCGAAAACACAAAAAGGGTTTTAAACAATGTTAAAGTCCGAAAGAAGAGTAAAGGAAAGAAGACGGCTCCTCAAGGAGAAGAAGTAAAACCTCCAACGACCGGGAGTGATAGAGGCACATCAAGTGGAGTGCCATTCAAATCAGCCTGATTCTTCTTGCCATATGTCGAGCTAAACGCTTAATGGGAGGCAACCCATTTAGGTACTCTTTCTTTTAGTTCTCTTTTCCTTTTTACAATTTATGTTTTCTTTTTCTTTTAAGTTTCAGGTATTTTTAAAAAACAAAAACACAAAAAATCAGAAAATTAGAAAAAACGAGAAAAAAGGAGAGGTTTTTAGCTGCTCAGCCCAGCAGAAAACCTGAAAGTTGGACAAAGGCCGCAGGAAAAAGGGCTGCGGTTGCGACCAACCGACCCGCAGCCAAAGCATCATCGACCGCGGCACCGTGAATGTGACCGCGGCCGAGCCTATAACCACCGCGGTCGTGCGTCTTCTGACCGCGGCCGTTGGTCGTTGAGACAAGAACTCGGACTTCCGCCGCTTTTCAAAAGTTCCTGGTGTTACCTGGTGTTTCCCGGTGATTCCCGGTGTTACCTAGTGTTTCTCGGTGTTTCCCGGTGTTACCTGGTGTTTCCCGGTGATTCCCGGAGCATTCCCGCTAAAGCCCATTAATATTTTCCGTAAGTTTTAAACCCCCGTTGCGTATTGACAAGAAAGGTAAGTTCCCGTAAACTTATGAATTCCCGGAAATTTCCCGTTTTTGCTAAATAAAACGCTTTTTAAAGAAAGGAAATGGACTTTTTGGATCAAAACTCCTTTTTCTTTTCTCTTCCAAAAGACTTGGAGATTTAGGAGATAGAACATCTTTTTCAATTCTTAAGCTTTTTAAGAGATTCTTGGCCCAAACCTCACTCTTTTTCAAAGCTGAATTCAAATCTATCATCAAATCTCTCTTTCCATCAAGGTATGAAGTTCAAACTTGCCATTTTTAATTGGTTTTGGAATTTAGGGTCTTCTTAAAAAAAACCCAAATCTTGGTTTATTAATGGTGGAAATAGCTTAAGGACAATAGATTATCCTTCTAGGTTATCTGAAAATCGATTTTAATACCTAGCTTAAGAGGAATTGAGATTTTTGAAATTTGGATTCTACATGCTTTATAAAAATCGAATTTTGAACAGCAAAATTGATGAATTTGATTAAGTCTTGTGTGATTAGTGATTAGTATTAGGTAACCTATAGATTTGACATGGAAATTGCTCATTAAAACCGATTTTTAGAAGATTTCTATGTTGAGAACATCAAAAATCCGAATCTGGTCATGAACTGCTCGATTTCTTGGATTCAATGTCAATTATGCTTGCTTGTGGTTTTAACTAATCTCTTGATACTAGGATTAGTATAACTGATCGTTAGTGAGTTAAAATCAGCATCCATATTCAATCTTTTTCCAAGAATCATCTCGTCTTGTAGGAAAATGGAACAAAAGCAAATCCCGAAGAAGCCGTCGCACTGGTGACAGCTCTGAGGACATTCCCGATGATGTTACTCTTGGAGAGTACATGCTGAACCAAGCCAGACCAAGAAGAAGAAATTACGTAATGAGGTTGCTCCAGCACTCAAGAGAAACACGAGCAACTCCCGAGCCACCACAGATCCGATACATTGGGAAAGAGATCAACCCAAGAGTAGACTACGCAAGACGTTTCAAGAAACTGAACATTAAACAGATGCCCTGCATTGATTATCATACACTTGAGATGCTGGAATTAGAGAAGATGTAATCTGGTACATCGATGCAGTTAAGCTGAGACCCTACATGGAGCTGAACCTTCCGACTTATCCCGAGCTAGTCCGCGAATTCTTAGCAACTGTCACACTCCACCATACAAAGAGGAGGAACCCCAGAGCATCTGATGGCATCTTGTCATTCTCTATCTGCGGACAGACTTACTCGCTTACCATTTCTGCACTTTGTGAAGCTCTTAAGCTTCCATACACTGATGGCATTCACCTTGAAAAAGAACCCGATTTTGACTTGTGGAGAGAGATGGGTCATGGTGTCTATGATAGCGGGAAATCCAAGTCAGCCCTTTTTACTCATCCTGCAGTGAGAGTTGTGCACAAACTCTTAGCACACACGATTTTCTCTAGAGCCAACATGGGATGTGTTTTGAAGACTGATATCATTACACTTCAGATGCCATTTATGGATGATCCACGACTTGCCTGCTTTGCCTGGATCATAGCACAAAACATGGTGAAGGTGAAGCATGATTTACATGGTTGCGAGGCCGCTACTCCAGCTTATGGGAGCGCTATTACAGCGATACTACAGGCTGTAGGATTCGACTTCTCATCTGAGGATCCACTTCCCGATGTCTGGTATGACCTACTTTATCTCTCTCACGATCACACTATCTCTCGTGCCGCTTTCGATCCAGGCATGTTTGGTTACAAGTATTGCACTGGCACCGAGGAGCACCGAGTCTGTTTACCTTCAGCATCAGTCCTGAGATTGTGTAACGAAGGACGTCCGCGATGGACTCCGGAACCCGATGAGTTTCTGCCATCTGTGCCTTGTCTACCATTCACCATCGGCCAATACATAGTGGCCAAGGCAAAGCGCGATGCAGCTGCGGCCCGTGCTTACTTTCAGCCATCTGTTTCGACCGGCCACACCTCATCATCGACATCATCACACACACATTATGACCTGGAGCGTAGAGTTGAGAGACAAGGATGACGCTTTCAGCGCGTTGTCACTTTCCTACAGTAGCAGCACCAATTCGAAGCAGACACATCGGAGGATGAGTGATTGATCTGCACTTCACTGTCGTTTGACAGCCATCACGGTTCTATCATCATTTTCTTTTCTTTTATCTTATTTTATTTTCCCTTTTTTTTCACCATCTTCTCACCAACTTTTCACACTAGGGACAGTGTGATTTAAGTCTGGGGGAGGATGTCTATCCGTACTAATCATTTTCTTGCTTTTGCTTTCAAATTTCAAACACTTTTTAAATTTTAATATGTAACTTATTCGACCTTAAGTATTTTTCAGGAATGTTTGACACAAAACTATTATGATTAAGACCTGCACTATTATATGCATGATAGCTCATTTGTGGTTAACACTAGACTATGCGGTAGCTAGAATACTTGCACTACGAACTCCCACCAGAGGACTTCTATTCATGAAGATTCTTTCTGACAGGATATACTAGCTCATTTTATTTGACCTTAATATTGATATCTAATTTTCTCATCATTGATTTTAGGCAGGCATCGATATATACATCTAGGACGTCTTTTACCCTAATTTTTACCACTCTTTGTCGTCCTAGATGGCCAGTTCATCTTTATCTGGTACCATATCCTAAACCCAAAACCCTTGTTTTCAATCCTCATGCATTCTCTCTTAAGTTTATATCAGCAGATATGTGCAAAAACGTCGGAGAGAAGAGGAACGACGCAGTTTTCAGTCACTCAGAAGGAAGACTGAATGGAATTAGGAAGGAAGAGTATCAGAAACCTTATTAAGCTTTACAAGACCGATTTTAATTGGTAATTTCGTGCTCTCTATGACTCTATATCTAAAGGTGTTCCCGCTTTCTTTAAAAAAAAATGAATGAAAAGAGAGGGGAAAACAAAAAGCCTAATGAGTCTTAGATTGTCGAAATTTCTGGAGCAAGAAGCAACCACTATTCGTTTGAAGAGCTATGGTTTTGAAAGATTTACAAAAAATCTAAGTCTGGGGGAGTTAGGAGAGAACCTGAGGAAGAAGACCAGGAATCTATGGCAAGAAGAAAGTGACTGAAAACTGTGGATACCAACAGCTTCACTCTCTGTTGCGGTTTTGCATAATATCTTGCACCCTCCAGTTCTTCTAGTAACCCGTAAACACTTTAAGCATTACCCCTAGAATAACCCTTTTTACACCTAGTATCTGATCTAGATAGTTAGTGTTGCGAAAGTTTTCATTAAGTATCAGACCTAGAATGAAACAGGCGATTTTTCCGTAGGAGTGGAACCCTACCCGCGGCGAGATCGTGAGTATTGACGAGTCTTGTGCAGCTCTTGCGTTCTCTCCCTTCCAGGGCCAGAGTGGAAACCTACTGGTCAGGGTTGTGAGAAACAGTTGGTTATGATCACGACAGTGACGAAGTCATACCACCGTACTCTAGCTCTAGAACCCTATATTTCGATATCCGTCAATCCCAATCTATCATCTCTAGTGTTAAAACTGATTATGATCCCTGTAGAGTTCCCAAAAGCTCAGCGTTTTTAGCCATAGTTTACAAACCAATTGTTTTTTTTACTTGTTTATTTAGATATGCACTTTATTTACTTTAGTTCGATATTTTGCTTGTTTCATTTGCTTTCATTCCATTTTCCTACTTGCTTTCTAGGATAGATTTATTTGCTTTCTTTTGTTTTAGTTTAATCCGTGACAAACAGCCAACCTCTAAAACCAATCTAGTCTAGACATAAAGTTAGAAATCGTAGAAGAATACCAGGCACACAAATCTCTGTGGATTCGATCCCTAAATACTACAACTGTTTAGCTGTGCACTTGCGGCTTCCATTTGTTTTTGTTAAGGGTAAAAATTGTTCCATCACGCAGTTGACACGCATCACGTACACCCGACGCCGCCACAGGCTGTCTGCTCCCGGCTGATAGACAAGACTTTTTATGGTCTTAGGGCTATCAATCCCCTTGTCAAAGTAGCACAAAAGAGGTTGTCAATCCAAGAATGTGGTGATAGACACTAAGCTATGTGATCAGTTTCACTATTCAAGTAAACTTGAGAGGTTTTGATTGACTAATGACAACTAAAAACTTAAAACAAGATTAATGACTAATCAAATGATCAAAAAGGAACTAAGCAAATGACAAGTGATGTGAATATGAGATGATGGAAGTATGAGATTCTAGACATGATAGTTGGCTCGGGTGCTTTTGTGCTAAACTAGAAATCCTAATGACAATGATGAAACATGATTCAAATGATTTAGAACTCTAATATAGATTATTCCTCTCTTGAAGGGATTTACCTCTACACGAATCCATTTTCAAACCAAATCATCATTTGTGAAATATGAATCAATGAGCATTAAGAAACAGTTATAAAAGATCATTTATGCTAATAACAAGACATCATCATGCAGCTAATGCATAAACCTCTAATACAGCTCTTTCAGAAATTTCATCAAACACGTTTGGTGCATGAAATTCCTAGAATCTAGATCACAAGTGATGTGCAAGGCTCTAGCCTAGAGAACAGCTGTTTAGAGAGATGAAAGCATGAACGTAGCCCTAAGCACTCCAAATCTAGCACTTTAGCTCCCTAACATACACATCTAGAACATCATTAAGGTGACTACTCACTAATCATACTAATCTCTCTTAAACTTTTGCAAGTTGAGAAGATTTGCATGATTAATGTGTGAAATGGAGATGGAGAAGATGGATAATGATGGATTTGCAGCTTTAAACACAAAGATCTCTGAATCTCTCTTGATTAAAACCCTTAAAAATCAATATTTCTCTTCTTAAGAGGAGTCTTTCACAAAAGAGGCAAAGAAACAAAGAGAATAAAGCTTAGTCCTTAGGGTAAAACCCTAAAAAACTATATATAGGTCCTTAAACTAACCGGGTCAGCTCAGAACAAACCGGGTCCTGATCCGGTTTTGATGGGTAAAATCTCGAGTTTGCGAGTTGGTCACGAGCTTCCCATGTCGCAGGCCCAAGTCGCACACCCAAAGAAAGTCTTGTGAGCCTTAAGTCCTTCAGCCTCAGCCGCATGCCCATCTAGGTATAAACCGCGAGTCTTTATGTGATTCAGTCTTTTTTCTCTTCGACTCGCACGACCAAGACGCATTCTGGAGATAATAAGTGTGTGAGTTTGTCCTCCTTTAGTCCCAAGTCCCATGCCCAACTCGCACAGGTCTAGAAAGGAGCTTCAGCGAGATAAAACTATGTAAGCCAAGCCGCATTCCTCTCTCGGTGTAAATCGCGAGTCTTTATGTTCAGTTCCCTTTGCTCCCTAGCTCGCACAACCATGTACCACAGGATTTGAGTATGTGTGCGAGTTGGTCTACTTGACTCCCAAGTCGCAAGCCGAAGTCGGTGTAAACAGCGAGTGTTTATGCGGTTCAGTTCACTGCTCGGCCAACTCGCATGCTCAAGTCGCACACTTGTAGACTTAGCATTTTTCCTGCTCGGGAGCTTTTGACCTCACCCAGGGTTACCTTGCCCGCACATCTCCACACGCAGCTCAATTCCCGAAATTTATCTTTTAAGCTCTGTGATATGATCAAGACCAGCTTAGGAACTGAGGAGATTGAAGGAGAACAAGGAGAGCCTGAACCAGAATCGAATGAAGACCAAGAGCAGCTGAAACCCGAGGAAGCAAGTATAGACGAAGACAAAGACTTGCATATTCCGATTGGTCCAATGACGAGATCAAGAGCAATGAAGTTCAAGCAAGCTTTTCACAAGCTACTACACACCATTCAGGGCAATCTTAAGTGTGCTAATCCAACTACATTGGTTGTGATACAAGCCACTTAAGAGTTCATCAAGAGAGGTGTTGTGACTTGTGCTCTTTTTCCCTTCATTTGGTTTTGTCCCAATTGGGTTTCCCAAACAAGGTTTTTAATGAGGCTTGTTCACAACACTTTTACAAAAGGCCTCTTGATGGAAACTTAGCCCATTTTGTTCACCAGATGTGATCAAGGAAGAGAGGAGCCTATTTTCAAATTCAAACTAGTCTAAGTCTTAGTCATAGAGTCTTTAAGTCGTCTTAGTTGTCTTTGTTATTTCCTATGTGTCTGAGACTCTATATGTATTCCTATTGTCTTCCTTTTCAATCTATCAAACCTTTTATTTCTAAAACTCTCTCTAAATCGTTTGATCACCAGCTTGATTAGTGAATTCGGATTATATCCTTTCATTACAAGCACTTTTGTTTCTGTTGATAGTCTAAGAGATCTTTCATCTCTCTTAGAAGTGTCAAGGCGTCTTCCCCAAGTTACACCATATTTCATCATTTCATATTCATTCAAGCGCGTATCGCAATTTACTCCAAGTTGGTCGTGCTACCTGGAAGCATGAAGACCAGGCCGCACAAAATGAAGAGGATGCTGAGACGCCTAAGTGTTAAGAGTGTGCGCCTTAGTCATGCTACCTGGGAACAAAAGAAGACCAAGTCGCACATATGTTCGGAATTTACTCCAAGTTGGTCGTGCTAGCTGGGAAGAAAGAGTTCCAGGTCGCAGCAGGAAAAGAAAGGCTAAAGTGTCTAAGTCCAAAACCCTGCGCCTTAGTCATGCTACCTGGGAACAAAAGAAGACCAAGTCGCACATATGTTCGGAATTTACTCCAAGTTGGTCGTGCTAGTTGGGAAGAAAGAGTTCCAGGTAGCAGCATAGAGAAGAGATAAAACCGAGCCTGAGCATATTCACTGCTGGTTGGTCATGCAGGGTAGGCATAGAAGATCCCAGGTAGCACAAAAATATTTCCGGTTCTGCACCGAGACGGTCATACGGCTCGATCCCGACGGTTCCCGGACGCACAAAAGAGAGAAAGGAGGCCGGTCAATGAGAAAAGGACGGGTCAAAGCCTTGACTGGTCAAAATAGATCTATTGACCACCAGTCCAAAGGCTTGACCCTGTCCCACACTCTCTCTTCCCCACAGCAAACCCGAGTTTGCAACTCTTTCTCTCATTTCTCTCCATTGTTTTCACCATATCTCTCTCATTTCTCCACCGAATTTGTTGATTCAAAGTGCTCTGAGATCGTTTTTGAGTTGTTAACATCATCCTGATTGCATTTCGAACTCGTTGCATCTTAATCCCAAGGTATTTCATCCTGTTAAAATTCATCTTTTTCCATGTTCTTCAATGGTGATTTTTGAAGTTCAAGGTGTGGAATCGATTTTGATGGGTTGTTTTCGACCTTGGGATTATTTTTATAAATGCTAGGGTGCTAGATAGTCTTGGAAAACAGAGCACTTTGTTGGTGATTCCTTGTTCTTGAGTTTTGAAAATTGTTGCAAGTAATTCATGAAAAAAATCAATTTTTTTTAAAAAAAAGAGATGAATTGGTTTCTTGCTGAGTCCCTGCTTTGCACTCTTGATTTTGCATTGCTATGAACTTATTGGATTGATTCTTGACTTGAGAAACTTGTTCATGTGCTATTGAAATCGATTATTGCAACAAATTTTTTCAAAATTTTGGAGAATTTTGTGAGGCTTATTCTTGTACTAACAATGTTTTTTTGAGAATCTCTTGGCAGATGACTGAAAGAACCAACTCTCTGGCCAAGAAGAAGGGCACTGCATCAAAAGGCAAGGGTTTGGTCTCAGCGTCTTCACAGCCAAGAGAAAAACGTCAAGGTGGAAAGAATACCACAAAGCAAGGGAAGTGTGATCCAGCGCCAAAAAGGACAAGGCCTGAAGGAAAAGCTTTGATGGTTGCTTCTGGTTCCAAGAAGAAGGGGAAACAGTTGGCTGTGGTATCCGAGAGTGAACAGACTGAAAGTGACTCAAGCAGCTCAGCTGGTGGTTCCCAAGGCACCATTGAAGAGGGATCAAAGAAGTTCAAGAAAACTGAACCAGAAACACTTGATTATCTGGCTAAGTTTCAACAGATAGAGATCCAGCAAGGGAGATTCCCAGATTTGGACTTTCTGAAGAAGATTGGCATCTATGAATATGTGAAGACTTTGCTTGGGAACATGGGTGTTGAGTCACTTTGGAGATGAGAGAGATCGCTTATGAACAGGAGTCTCAAGAGTTCTTGGCTTCCTTTGAAGCTTTCATTTACTACCCAAGGGATTCAAGAATTATTCAAGGAGATGGACTTGGGCATGTAGAGTTTACTGTGAAAGGGAAGGAGTATTCAGTGTCATTCAGAGAATTGAATGAGATTTTTGGATTTTCAGCACCTAGAAATGAACTTCTCTCCAACCAGGTCAATCTTAGAAAAGATGAGATCCAACTTCTATGGAGATCAATTGCTTCTGGGAAGTACACAGCTGGAACAGCTAAGTCCTCTTGGATAAGGAATCCAGTTCTGAGATATGTACACAAGATTCTCTTTCACAGCTTCTACTTCAAGATTGATGTTGGAAGAGTTCACAAAGGAGATCTGATTGCTTCTTGGTGTGGGGCTGAGACCGCTGATGCCAACTCATGAATATGGGGAACCCTATGAAGGGTATGAATACCCACTTTGCCTTGCCTCTCAATTAGCAAGGTCTTTGATGTTCTACAAGAAGTGCATGTGGGGCTCTACAAAGCAAGATGCAAAGCTGGCCCATGGATGGGTGGTAACAAAGATCTTGAAAGCCAAGGGGGTACAGATTCAAGGAGAACAAGGCAAAGTTTGATCTGATTAATGAAGCACATTTGTGTAAGATTGGCATCCTCCAAGGAAGAGTGGGTACCAAGGTAGTATAGAACTTCAAGACTCTCATCAGTGAGCCAGCCCAAGTTCTCCTGCCCAATCCCTCCATCACCACAATCCAAGTCAAAAGGAACATTCACTTCTTCTTGCCGAAGGAAGAGCTGTACAAGGTCCAAACTGACCCACGAATCCTCACATACAAGCAAGCTTGCAGAGAAGAAGCCTCCAAGGGAAAGAAAGCAACCGCTGAAGATGCTACCACAAGTGCAGCTGGTGCTCAAGATGCTGATCTGCCTCCACCTCAAAAACGTTTTGGTGGAAACAGATACCACTTTGATGATTACAACTGGGAGGAACCAGGCACTTCAGGGTTCAGAGCTCAACAAAAGATTGGTATTCTCCAACAATGGTGCAAGTACCAAGACAAAACCATCCACAAGATGGCCAAATGCATCAAGGAAATGAAGAAGAGGATCAAGAAGCTTGAAAACCATTGCAAAGGAGGGGCTCCAGCAGAGAGTTCCATGAACTGCACAGCCCTAATCACATATAGAACCACTTGGGTGGATCTTGACGACGGGTCTGATGAGGCAAGCCATCATTCTTGGGAGACACCATCCGACCACACTTCAAACCCCTCTTACTCATTGGGGTCTGACTTCCACAGCTCCTAGGTAACACTCAAAACCTTGTAAATAGCATGTAGATTTTCTTTTTCTTTTGCATTTTACTTGTTTACTTTGTTTTAACTCCTTTCTCATGCTTTTCTAACACAAGGGACTGTGTTATTTAAATGTGGGGGAGGAGTTTCATCCTTTACTAATCATGTTTTCTCTTTTCTTATTTTACACTTTGAGTCTTGAGTCACATTCTAGTTGCATATTCATATAGTCTCATCTAAGTGCATATAAAAACCAAAAAAATGGAAAAATCTGAAAAATTTTCACAAAAAATGATCATGTAGTTGCATTCTCATTTTTAGGATTGAGTCTAGATTGCATATGCATATAGGTTGCATCTTGCAGGGAGTAATGATAGGTTTTCTAGAGAGTACATCACTTTGAGAACTTGAACTGAATATGCTTGTGAATATTTTTCTGTGCTTGCAAAGTCTGAAATGATCTGAATCTGAGAAGCAAGTTTGAATTGAACTCAACTCTAATTAAGTGAAAATCCTGAACTTGACTTGAAATTATCATTTGGTGCATTGTTTGAACAAGCTTGTGGATACCAATATACATATTTGAGCTAGAATCCTGTTTTTACCATCCTCTTCCTTAGCTCAAATAGCTGAATCTGCATAATAGATCAGTTTTCCTCACCCTGAACCCATCCTTCTTTCAAGCCAATTGTTTGTGTGTGATTGAGAGGCCACCTTGGACCAAACTTAGCAGAAAGTGTTAGGTTTAGGGCGACAAGGGCAAGTCTCATTGAGTGCTAAGTTCCATCATCAAGGAGCTGAGAGTTTTGGCAAGAACTAAGTGTGGGGGAATACATGTTGGTGAGTGGAAAAAGGAGAGATGAGTGGAAATAAAAGGAGAATGGTGAGAACTAAGGGATAGAAAAAGAAAAGAAATCATTCTTGGAGTTTTGAGTCAAAGAAAGTGAGCTCTAGTGTTTTGAAAAGAAAGAGTCTAGCCTCTAAGTGAAAAGAAAAGAAGCCAAAGAGCTCAAATGTTTTTTTAAAAAAAAGAAAGAAAAAAAGAGGTTAGAGGTTACAAAAGAAAGTGAAAAAGAGCTATGGAAAGTTTGAACTACAAAGACTTGTGTATGAAAAAGAAAAGAGAGTCCCCTAGTGAGAAAAGAATGAGTGTGAAAAGTAAGCAAGTGAGGAAACTTTGAGTAGAGTGTGGGGTGGGATGAGTCTTTGCCCTTGTATGCATAGGTTGCCTTTTACCTTTAGCATTCTGCCAAAGTTTGGTCATTCATAGAGAGATCCTTTTGCTGCATTGAACCCACTCAGGCATTGATGAGATCATTTTAGTCTCATAACCTCACCCTAGCCAAACTATGTTTGTTTAAACAATGCATCATTTGATCCACTTGGTAAAAAGCTTAATGAATGTGAAAGAGTTGAGAGAGAGAAGAACTTGTAGAGATTCCTTGTTGAGTTGATATACATCTGAGTATGGCTTTGCATTGCATAATTGAGCATGAACTTGAATTCTCATTGTGATCACTTCTCTCAAAAAGGAAATGTGAACTCCCATGCATTCAACCTCTTTCTCTCATTTGTTCTTGTTTGTTTGAGGACAAGCAAAGGACAAGTGTGGGGGAGTTGATATGTTCATAATTTGCATCATTTAGGTTGCATAATTCATTCTAAACCATGTTTTATTCCATGCATTTTAGGTCCTTAGGGTTTGTTTTAGAACTTAGGAGATGCATTAGGTCCCAATGAGTCTTTGCATGTTTTGAGTGTTTATCAGGTGTATTTGGAGATGAAAAGATGAATCCAGGAGGTGGAATGGTGATCAAAGCTTGAAAAGTGGTAAAATTGGGTTTAAGGAGGTTCTCGGCCATTCTCGCTGACCAGGAAGGTTTTTCTCGGCCATTCTCGCGTACCAGGAAGGATTTTGTCGGCCATTTTCACGTACCGCGGGTAGACTTTATCGGCCAAAACGCGTACCGGCTATTGAATCTCTTGGCCAAAATCTCTGGGTGCAGACACGTTTCCGAAATCGCCTGTCCGGGGGGTCCGATTCAGATGTCGGGTGCTTCATAGAAGTTGGAGAGGGTTGGATCACGGTTTCATAGCAAGTGGAATCA
Organism: Eutrema salsugineum; assembly: GCF_000478725.1. Taxonomy (NCBI): domain Eukaryota; kingdom Viridiplantae; phylum Streptophyta; class Magnoliopsida; order Brassicales; family Brassicaceae; genus Eutrema; species Eutrema salsugineum. The sequence goes on along the minus strand of NW_006256547.1, from coordinate 13,552,862 downwards.
TGGAATTCGGACGCGTGAGCAGAGAGTTAAGCTCGTCGGAAGAAACCCCTGTCTCGATGCTGTTTTGGACCAAGCCGATGAGCTCTGAAGAATGCGAAGGACGGTGTACTTACAGGACGATTCAGTTTTCGGGGCCTTCATGAGAATCTGAGACATATGAGTCTTCTTTCCAGAAAATCCAAGATCATTCAATTCGGAGCTATGAGCAGGAAGATACGGTCTCCGGAATGGACACATGTTTAGACGCCTCTCTCTGTTCGAGTAAATGCACTGCAAAGATGTGCCCTCCAGGAAGCCTTCCACTTCCCAAGCACCGAAGCTTCCTTCACCAAAGTTGGAGATATATTAGTCCTTTGTCTTCTGCAACCGGAATCACTCAATTCGGACAAGTTTCATGGAATTTACACTCTTCGGAATGCCAAGTGTTCCAAGTGTTCCAAGCATAACATTCGGCTAAAAAGAGGGAAAAGAGTTCATCACAAGTAATTTGGTTGTGATCCAAGTCCTCGAAGCTTAGTGGACTTGTGATCCAATCTTGTACTCTTTTTCCCCACCACTAGTTTTGTCACAATGGGTTTTCTAGTGATGGATTTTTAATGAGGAAAGATTGGATCACCTTCTTAATAAGGTCCACTAAGTCCAGCCCAAATGAGACGGCCAATAGAAGGGGAGCGTGTGAAGACATTAGACAGCTCATACTTGTATTTCCTAGACATGTCTATTGATGGCCGAGACTCTCTTACTTTCCTTTATATTCTCTTGTAATCTCATTTGAGAAACCATCTTTCTTTTATCTAAAAATGTTTCTAAGTAAGATCATTTGTTCTTCAGAACATCTTAGTTTGTGAGTGTGTCATATCTCTCAAACACCCGATTCTTAGGTGTGTAATATCCTAAGAATCAAACCGGTAAATCAAAGGGCTATCAATCCCCTTGTCAAAGTAGTATAAGGGGTGTCAATCCAAGGATGTGGAAGCTAGACACTAGACTATATGATCTGTTACTTAATTCAAGCAAACAAGTAGGGTTTGATTCAAACAGGTGATTAAAAGGAAACTAAATAAGATTAACAAACTAGCAATGATTAAAACAAGAAGCAAATGATAGATGGTAAACAAGAAGAGAAGACTAAGCCTCTAGGTGTGGTCATTGATTATGGTGCTTTCAATGAAAACTAATGATGCAAGACAACAATGCAACACTTGCAACTCTTTAGTCTAGGCTTCATGATCAGATTAATCCACTCTCATAAAAGAAATCCCTTTGCAAATCACTTAATTAAGTCTAACAACCATTAGAGATAACCAAGCAATCAACAAGCATAATGTTCCAAGCCTAATAAGTGACCAAACAATCTCTAACAAAGAAAGACTGAATCCTTAACAGAAAGACATAGCAAGCAATCACATGATCTCTAATCCAATCAACTTAGAGTTTAAAGCAAGATTAATCCTCTCATGAAGGTATTAATCTCTATACTAATCCATTTTCAAACCAAATTCCCATTTGTGAAATATAAACTAGTAAGCATTAAGAATCAACTCTAATATGTCATTTATGCAATTAACAAAGATCATCATGGCATTAATGCATAAACCCTTAGTTAGCTTTCATTCAGGTATTTCATCAAACACCTTTGGTGCATGAAAAACCCAGATTCTAGACCCAAGTGATGTGCAAGGATCTAGCATTAGGATCAGCTAAATAAGGAAAGGAGAAGAGAATCTAAGCTTAAACAATAATTAATCTACATCTAAGCATCCTAAATCTACACATCTTGAAGCTTAAAAGAATACTACTCACTAATCATGATGAACACACCATTTCCTTTGCAAGAGGTGATGTTAATCATGATTAGAAGTAAAGATGAGATGAAGAAATGATAAGATATCTCTTGATCAAACTCGTTTTTACACTAAAGAGGCAAAGAAACAAAGAGAATAAAACTTAGTCTGCTGGATAATGACTAAAACATATATATAGGTAGGGTTTCATGATGGGCAACCTAGAACAAACTAGGTATTGGTCCCAAAAAGGCCCATAAAAACGTCCTGGTTCGAGAATGTGTCGACCTGATTTCAGTCGGTGCAGGAGCTCGATATTTCTTCGGCTTTTTGAAGCGGGTTACACCAAGACACTACACCGTCTGAACTCACCTCGGTGCGGCGTTAAGGATAGCTTCAGGGGATCAGTACCTCAGTCAGTGCAGCATCTCGACAATCCCTAAGCATTTTAGCTTACAAAAGCCAGTCAAAAACGTCAAGGTTCCAAGGTAAGATCGACCAGAGTTTGGTCGGTGTTTCTTCTCGGTATGAATGTAAACCGCCTGCACCAATTCCTTCTTTACTCTTTGTTCACTGGTCCGAACCTTGCTCTTCCAACTCCACAAACGAGATGACGTCCTCAGCTCAAAGTTTGGTGAAGGGCTCAACCCCGTGTGACGTTGGCAAAGCCCCTTTCTCGTTGGTTCTTTGAGGCGCATCACGTGAGTCCTGATCGGGCCGCAAGACATGTGTTCTTTCCAATGGCGATATCTCCCAGTTCACGGCTCCAAATCGTTTTATTTTAAGTGTTCCGGAAACTAGACACCTTCTTCTTGAATCTTGGTGAAGGCCCCGGCAGCTGAATCAGATTGGATAGTCATCGCCCCACGCAATCTTTGTGACTCATCAGATCGGTCTTGAAACTGTAGCGAGACAGGTATGTCTTCCGGTGAGCTTAACCCTCAGCTCACAAGTCCAAATCCAATGATTCTACCTCTTATGGATCCGTGACCTTCTCATCTCTAAATTTTATGAAGACCCTGTAAACTGAATCGGATGTTAAATCTCCCCGAACAAGTAATCTTTCAGACGTATCGGATTGCTCCGGAATGGACGTGAGATAGGTCTATCTTCCAATGGCCTTATCTTTCAGCTACGAGCTCCAAATACCCTGATTCGAACTGTTCTGGGCTCTTGACTCAATTATCTCCAACTTTCATGAAGACCCCGACAGCTGAATCGGACGGCAAGACCTTCCGGTAATGTGATATCTGAGATGTATCTGCACCCGAGATTTTTGGCCGAGAAACTTAACCAGCCGGTACGCGTTTTGGCCGAGAAATCCACCCGCGGTACATGAAAATCGCCGAGAAAAAGCTTCCTGCAGTACAGGCTAGCGCCGAGAACCTCCAAAAGGCTATTTTCACCATTTTTAGAGCTCTGATCACCATTTCTTTTTCTGGTTTCACCTTTTCAGCTCCAAATAGCTCCAAATACACCTGATAAACACTCCAAACCATGCAAAGACTCATTGGGACCTAATGCAACCCCTAAGCCCTAAAACAACACCTAAAGGCCTAAAATGCATGAAATAAAACTGATTTGGAATGAATTATACAACCTAAATGATAAAAAACATATCATAATCTCATTTGAGAAACCATCTTTCTTTTATCTAAAAATCTTTCTAAGTAAGATCATTTCTTCTTCAGAACATCTTAGTTTGTGAGTGTGTCATATCTCTCAAACACCCGATTCATAGGTGTGTAATATCCTTAGAATCAAACCGCTAAATCATTTTCTTAGATATATCAAGTTCACTTATAGATCTCGTGTTTCATGTTTGTATCGCCAACTTTCATATTTCATAGTGTTTTTCAAACTTCTACATCAATTCACACCATCAGTAGTATCAGTTTAAGTTCAAATGAAAACCGATCATATTCTAGGGTTTTAGATTTCTTGAGGAACTAGAAATTTGGGACAAATCTCTAATGATCTGTTTGTGTTTTTGGTATTAGGAACTATGTCGGATCAACACGAGGAGACCACTTGCAATGGTTTCAACAAATTAATGATGGAAGCCATGATGGCCAAGATGAAAAAGCTCATGACCTCCCAACTTGAAGAATTTAGACAAGAGATGCTACATCATCATTCTGATTCACGGTCAAACAAAGAAACAAGGAGGAGAGATCATGGAAAAGAAAAGGTTCAAGAGCCAAATAAAAGCACCAGAGATGAGGAGGCTGATATATACTATGGTCAAGAGAGCAGCTCGTCTAGAGGAAGTAGAGGGTAGCATAGATCAACTAAAGAAGATAAGCCTACAGTTCCAGATGGTTTAGGAGGTGTCAAGCTACGCATCCCTCCATTTCACGGCAAGAATGATCCTGATGCGTATTTAGATTGGGAAAATAAGATTGAGTTGGTTTTCAATTGCCAACACTATACTGAGATAAACCGAGTTAAGGTGGCGGCAACAGAGTTCTACGACTATGCATTAAGTTGGTTGGATCAAATTGTGACTTCTAGAAGGCGTAATCAGCAGTATCCGGTTGAATCATGGTCTGAAATAAAGTATTTGCTGAGAAAGAGGTTTGTGCCGATCCATTATCCCCGGGAACTACACCAACGAATGAGGAGACTCACCCAAGGCAGCCGCACGGTAGAAGACTATTATCAAGAATTGGAAACTTTGATGTAGAGAGCTGAAATTTATGAAGATGTTGAAGCTACAATGTCAAGATTCTTGGGAGGACTCAACCGGGAGATCCAGGACAGATTAGAAATGCAACATTATGAGGAAATAGAGGAGATGCTGCACAAAGCTATCTTAATCGAGCAAAAAATCAAAAAAAGACCCTCGGTTAAAACTAGTTATGGAGCTGGAGGCCTTACCACTAAACCAAATTATCAAAAGGAGGAAAAGCCAAACTACCAACGGGAAAATAAGTCCCTAGTAAATCCAAAGCAAGACGCAAGGCCAGCAGTAGCAGTTCAAGATATCAGAAGTAAAGCTGAAGCTACCTCAACCCGATCTAGAGATGTTCGATGCTTTAAATGCCATGGGAGAGGGCATTACGCGAATGAGTGCTCTAACAAAAGAGTAATAGTACTCTTAGACAATGGAGAGATTGAGTCAGAAGAAGAGCCACCGGAGGACCCTGAAATATCTGAGGAATATGAGGCTATTCCGGCTAGAGGAGACTTAGTTGTGGCTCGGAGACTATTAAACATGCAAAGCAAGGACGAAGAACAAGAGCAGAGGGAAAACTTATTTCACACTCGCTGTGTGGTCCAAGGAAAGGTTTGCAGCCTCATTGTTGATGGAGGAAGCTGCACTAATGTAGCTAGTGAGGAGATGGTCAAGAAACTTGGACTAAAGATGACCAAACACCCGAAACCTTACAAGTTGCGATGGCTTAATGAAACTGGGGAAATGAAGGTTCAAAATCAAGTCTTGGTGCCTATTTCTATTGGAAAATATGAAGATAAAGTTTTGTGCGATGTGTTAGCAATGGAGGCTGGACATATTCTTCTCGGGAGGCCATGGCAATCAGATAAAACAGTGATACATGCTGGCTTTACCAATAAGCATTCTTTTGTTTTTCATGGCAGAAAAATCACCTTGATCCCTTTGACACCGCAAGAAGTGTATCAGGATCAAGTTCAGATGAAACAAAAGGAGAAGCCGCCCCAAAAGTCTTCTAACTTCTTTCTAAAGGCTGGTAATGTCAAGAAAGCCTTCATTTCCAAGCAGCCTATCCTCTAATTTGTGTTTAAAGAAGCACTTGAAAGTATTACTAACCTGGCACTGGCTCTGCCGAGTAAAATGAATGATCTTTTGCAGGTATATCAAGATGTGTTTCCTGAGGATAATCCAAAAGAGTTACCACCATTAGAGGCATAGAACACCAAATCGACTTTGTGCCTGGGGCGTCATTGCCTAATAGACCTGTGTATAGGACCAATCCGGTGGAGACCAAGGAGCTACAAAGACAGGTGAATGAGCTAATGGAGAAGGGTCATACCAGAGAAAGTATGAGCCCCTGTGCCGTGCTTATGCTACTTGTGCCCCAAAAATATGGGAGCTGGCACATGTGTGTCGATTGTAGGGCAATCAACAATATCACGGTGAAGTATCGACACCCCATTCCTAGGCTTGATGATATGCTAGATGAATTACATGGTTCTAGTATTTTCTCTAAGATAGACTTGAAAAGTGGCTATCATCAAATTCGAATGAAAGAAGGGGATGAATGGAAAACTGTATTTAAAACTAAACATGGACTATATGAGTGGCTTGTTATGCCGTTTGGGTTAACTAATGCACCTAGTACATTCATGAGATTGATGAATCATGTGCTTAGAGCCTTCACAGGATTTTTTGTGGTCGTATACTATGATGATATCCTAGCTTATAGCAAAAACTTGGAAGAGCATATTAATCATTTGAAATCTGTGCTAGATGTGCTTAGGAAAGAAAAGCTTATGGAAAATTTGAAGAAGTGCACATTTTGTACAGATAACCTTGTGTTTTTAGGATTTGTGGTGAGTGCAGATGGTATCAAAGTAGATGAGGAGAAGGTCAAAGCAATTCGAGAGTGGCCAACCCCTAAGAGCATTGGAGATGTGAGGAGCTTTCATGGTCTCGCTGGTTTTTATAGGAGGTTTGTCAAATATTTTAGCACTCTAGCTGCCCCTCTGACCGAGATCATCAAAAAAGACGTAGGATTCAAGTGGGGATCAGCACAAGAAGAAGCTTTTACGGTTCTAAAGGATAAGCTTACTCATGCCCCTTTACTTGTTCTACCTGATTTTCTTAAAACATTCGACATAAAATGTGACGCCTCTGGTATAGGCATTGGTGCAGTTCTGATGCAGGATAAGAAGCCTATAACCTTCTTTAGTGAAAAACTCGGAGGATCCACTTTAAACTATCCAACTTATGACAAAGAACTATATGCTTTAGTTCGGACCCTTCAAACATGGCAACACTATTTGTGGCCCAAGGAATTTGTCATACATACCGATCATGCATCTCTTAAACATCTGAAGGGACAACAAAAGCTCAACAAACGACACGCTAGGTGGGTGATAACACCGTATTTTGACCACTTTTATAGATCATAATTATGTCTTATGCAGGTGTTTTACTCTGTTTTTAATGGTTTTTAAAGTGTTTTCAATGTTTCAGAGTTTCAAAAGACTTTACAGGAAACTTGGGCAAAAGATATGCAATTTGGAACAAATGAGCAATTTTGGATAAATGCAGACCGTCAGAAGTATGACAAGCGATGAAGAACTTCTCACCGTCTGATCACCCCCAAAATTTAAGACAACATAGAGGATCCAACCAGATTTCTAATGCACTTGGTTTGGAGACAGTCCAACGGTTAGATCTTCAGATATTCCCGAGGCAAGAATGACAGAAAATGCAGTTCTAGAAGAGAACGGGTGCCGGGACCGCGGCCAACACCCATTTTCCCGTGGGTAGAGCCACCGCGACCGCGGACTTTGGTCGTTCACTTTCCCGACGACTTAATTAAAGCCCAGATCAATTCTTTTCGTTATTTTTGAAGCCCTAAGTCTCCAGAACCACTCCAGAAGTTATAAATACCCTCTTTAGGTCATTCTAAAGAGGAGAGACCAATAGAGACCGAAACTAGTAGACAAAGAGGAGAGAGAGAGAGATTTTCGTGCAACCCTAAGGAGGAGCTGCCGCCGTCTTCGAAGAGGAGCCGCCGCAGGAGTAACCATCGCGCCTCCTTCTGCTTCTCCGTTCTTCGTTCTTCTTCCCTCTTTTCTTTAATTTCCTGCAACTTTCAATACTCTGTGATGATTGTTTACAATATGTTTGAGTAGTTACCCAGTTGGGTTTAAAGGGATTTTTCAAAGGGAATTTCATGTGTCTTTGCTTATGAATCGATAGATTTAGGATTTATAATCTTCTAGATGTTCTTCGTTTGCCTTTAATCTTACTGCGTGATTCTTTGCTGGCCACTTAGAAGCCGATCTGATATGATATGTTGCGAAAGTTTTCATTGATTGTCTGAACTAGGGTGAAACGAGCAATTCTTCTATAGGAGTGGAAACCTACCTGTAGTTGAGTTGTGAATGTTGATGAGTCTTGTCCTGCTATTGCATCTTCTCCCTTCCAGAATCAGAGTGGAAACCTACTGATTAGGGGTGCGAGAGATAGTTGTTTAGTGCTGCGAAAGTAGGCTATTCATACTTCCGTGCCTCGAGTTCTAGAACATACGTAGTTGATTACCTTTATCACTTGTTTAAAATAGACATAGCTTAGTCCATGAACCCCTGCGAAACCCCTTGAGCCCCAATATTTGTCTTTTATTGCTTACAACCTTCAATTTCATCTGCTTTTTAATCGCTATTTATCTGCTTTTCATTCGCTTGTTCTTCGCTTCAAATCGCCTCTTGTTTAATCGATTTCTACTTGCTTTATTGCTTTCACTTTCAATTGCTTTTACTTGTTTAGCTTTCTAGTTTAGATTTAGTGACAACAAAAACCCAAAACCAAAACCAAAACCTTTTAGTTCTAATCTGATTTAAGCGTTGCGTTGAATTCGTACTGAAACAACTAAGTCTCTGTGGATCGATACCCTAAGTACTACAGCGCACATCTGTGCACTTGCAGACATTTAGGGGTTATAAATTTAAAACCTGAAGCTTAGTAAAACGAAAACCGACCAACCCCGTTTACAACTCGCATCAAGTTTTTGGCGCCGTTGCCGGGGACTTAAATTTGTTTCGTTGCGAATCCCAGCTTAAATCCATTAGAACACTTGTTTATTTTTACTTTTTCTTTTGAATTTTTCAGGTTTCTCTGAGATGAGAGACCGGGAACATGTTCCCGGAACTCTTGGTGATCCACCGAATCGTGTGGATGGTGATCCAAGCGATGATGACCTGACTGCTGATGAGTTTGAAGAACCGATTTATGATGACAATGAGCTAATCGGATCGGTCAAACACAAAGATGATGAAGAACTGATTGGAAGTTTCGATTCACTCGAAAAGTTCATGGGAGATCAAAGAGCTATTCAACCAGCCTTACCTGAGGATGGCAAAACCGAAATTAAGGTACCCCATATCCATTTAGTTCAACAAAATCAATTCTCTGGTTATTCATTCGAAAACCCAATAGACCATATCGAGACGTTCGAAGAATTATGTGCAACCATTACAGCAAATGGGGATTACCACAAGTGTAGTCTTTTCCCATTCTCTCTTAAAGATAAGGCCAGCAAATGGCTAAAATCTTTGCTACATGCTTCACTAAAAACGTGGGCAGCGTGTAGAACTGCTTTCCTAAATCGTTTTTATACTAGAAATCGTACAAATCTCTTAAGAAAGAAGATAAGAACTTTTAAACAAAAAGAAGATGAAGATCTTTTAGAAACTTGGGAAAGATTTAGGGAATACCAAAGAGATTGTCCACACCATGGATATGCCGAGGAATACTTGCTAAGTATCTTCTATCGCGGTATAACTCCAGAGTTACGACACTCTTTTGATGTAGCAAGTAATGAAGATTTCACAACTAGATCTGTAGAAGATGCTCACGTTTTCATTAAAAATTTTGGAAACAGCATCCAAAATCAAGTAACCTTTGGTAATTCTGCACTTCGTGAGAAGAAAGAAGAAATTTCGGAAGTTATAAAGTGTCTCCGTCACATAATGAATCATCTTGGATTGCAACAACCAAATAGGGTACACAATACGTGTAACTTTGATGGTTGGGACAACCCAATGAATTCTTATGATCAAGGGATGGTGAACACTGCAGAAGTTTATCAAATTCAAGATTTTCCATTCGTTTCTGATCACCGCGGGTCCATTCATCCGGACCGCGGCCAAGCAAGCTTTCACCGCGGTCGTGCTGCTTCTGACCGCGGCCAAGACATGATTCACCGCGGTCGTGAGCCACCTGACCGCGGGAAAACGTCTTCTGAGCCTGGTTGGACACCACCTTCCGAACCAATCTCAGCTATTCAATCTAATCCTGTTTCCTATCCTAGTTTTCCCTATTCTGAAGCTGAAAACCTAAACAAAAAGATTCTAGAGCTTGAAAAATCTATGTCTCAAGAGATTAGTGATCTTAGATCTGAACTAAAAGAGATGCAGAAGGATTCCGATACCCTCCTTAATATAATGGTCAAAACTAATTCTAAAAAGTTAGAAAACTCTGAAGAGGAGCTAAGTGAAAATTCTTTTGAAAGCTCAATTGAAGCAGATCCCTTCGATCATGTGAAAGCTATCACACTTAGGAGTGAATTAGCTTACAAAGAGCCTGAATTTCCTAAAGATCCCGAAGATGTGGAAAAGGGTATGGAAAAGGAGAAAGAAAAAGAAAGAATCACGAAGGAAGATGTTGAAAAGGAAGTGGTAGGAGAAAAGGAAGGAGAAGAAGTAAAAGAAGATACATCCCGGGAAATCCTCGGAGAAGACCCAACTCCACCTCCACCAACTCGTGTCTACAAACCTAAACCTCCATATCCTAGAGCCTTAAGAGCCCCTAAGAAAGAGAAAGAAAAAGCTAAGCTGAAAGAGCTAATCGATCAATTAAATGTGAGATTACCTTTCGTAGAAGCTTGTGCTATGATTCCTGCTTTAAGAAAATACATGAAGGGTATTCTAAAAAATTCTTTAACTCTTGAAGAAGGCGTTATGATGATAACCCATGAATGTAGTTCTATCCTGCAAAGCCGAATCCCTGAAAAAAAAAAACGATCCTGGAAGCTTTGTACTTTCATGCACCATCAATGATGTAGCTTTTGAGCGTGCTCTCTGTGATTTAGGATCTAGCATAAACACGATGCCTCTTTCAGTAGCAAAACGTTTAGGACACCACACTTTCAAGCCCACTAAAATCTCCTTAGTATTAGCTGATCGTTCTGTTAGACAACCAGTAGGTATCCTAGTAGATATTCCTGTCGAAATCGAAAGATGTTCCATACCAACCGATTTCGTAGTTCTAGAACTAGAAAAAGAACCTAAGGATCCACTTATTCTTGGAAGACCATTCTTATCTACAGCCGGAGCCATAATCAATGTTCCTGAAGGAAAAATCGACCTTCATCTAGCCGGTCTAGTTATGCAATTTGACATGAACAAAAGTTTCGATAAACCGACTCTGGATGGCAAAATTTGTTGGGTTGATGATTTAGACGGAATTATTGAGGAAGTCTATGAAGATCTGCTTCTTGACGACCCTTTAAGTGTCACGCTTTCACCTGCAAAAGATGAACGCAATTTCCTTGAAGGAATTTCGAGTGAATGCGCACGTATGCTTGATAAGTCCGAAACTTATAGGAAACCTCTACACTATCTAGATCTTAAGGACCAAACAAACATTTCTACACCTCCTAAAGACACTGTTGCAGCAATTAACGATCCTTGGAGTGAGCTTAAAGCCCCTAAAGTTGAGCTTAAACCTCTTCCCGTCGGACTTAAGTACGCTTTCCTTGGACCAAATTCTACTTATCCTGTCAAAATAAACTCTGGTTTGACGGAAGAAGAAACCACAATGCTGTTGACTGAGCTGAGAAAGCATAGAAAAGCCTTAGGATATTCACTTGATGACTTACCTGGAATCTCTCCAGATCTTTGTATGCACAAGATTAATCTAGAGGATAATGCTAGAAATTCAATCGAAAGTCAAAGGAGACTGAACCCTAATCTCATGGATGTTGTCAAGAAGGAGATTATGAAGCTTTTAGAAGCTGGAATAATCTTTCCTATCTCAGATAGCACTTGGGTTAGCCCAGTTCATGTTGTTCCAAAGAAAAGAGGAGTCAATGTCATTAAAAATGATAAAGATGAAATGATCGCTACAAGAACAGTAACTGGACATTGTATGTGCATCGATTACCGGAAACTGAACGCAGCAACTAGGAAAGATCATTTTCCACTTCCCTTCATAGATCAAATGCTAGAAAGATAAGCTAATCATCCCTACTATTGCTTTCTTGATCGATACTCCGGATTTTTCCGAATTCCTATTCGCCCGGAGGATCAAGAAAAACCGACATTCACTTGTCCATATGGCACGTTTGCTTACAGACGTATGCCTTTTGGATTGTGTAATGCACCTGCTACCTTCCAGCGGTGCATGATGTCGATCTTTACAGACTTTATCGAAGACTTCATGGAAGTATTCATGGATGATTTCTCCGTCTATGGATCTTCTTTTGAAAAATGCTTAGGCAACCTTGGTAAAGTTCTGCGAAGATGTGAAGATAAGCATTTAGTATTACATTGGGAAAAATGTCACTTCATGGTACGAGACGGAATCGTGCTTGGGCACAGAATTTCCAGAAAAGGTATTGAAGTTGGCAAAGCTAAAATCGAAGTCATGACCAGCCTACAACCTCCCACAAACGTAAAAGGAATTCGTAGTTTCTTAGGACACGCAGGATTCTATAGGCGATTCATAAAAGATTTTTCTCAAATAGCTAGACCTGTTACGCGTTTGCTTTGCAAATAAACGAACTTCGAGTTTGATGATGAGTGCTTAGCCGCGTTTCATAAGATCAAACAAGCCCTTGTTTCCGCTCCAGTCGTGCAAGCACCTTATTGGGAACTCCCATTCGAAATCATGTGCGATGCAAGTGACTATGCAGTCGGAGCAGTGCTTGGCCAACGAAAAGATAAGAAACTGCACCTAATCTACTACGCAAGCAGAACTCTTGACGAAGCTCAATGCAATTATGCTACAACAGAGAAAGAACTTCTAGCTGTCGTATTTGCATTTAAGAAATTCCGTTCTTATCTCGTAGGATCTAAGGTCATAGTTCATACTGATCATGCTGCAATCAAGTATGTAATGTCTAATAAAGACGCTAAACCTCGGTTGATAAGATGGATCCTCTTACTGCAAGAATTCGATATCGAAATTCGAGATCGGAAAGGAGCAGATAATGGAGTTGCAGACCATCTTTCACGAATTCGAGTTGAAGAAAGATTGCCTTTAAATGACAGTTTGCCTGAAGAAAACATCTATGTTATAGATACTACCCCCAATGCCAATACCACACCACCACGTCCTCTAATGCGACGAGCAGATGCTTTCAACACCCCATGGTTTAGGCACATAGCGAATTACCTAGCAGCTGATGTAGAACCACCGCAATTATTTGGTTATAGGAAGAAAAAGTTTCTGAAAGACGTAAGACATTATTTTTGGGATGAATCCTATCTTTATAAGAGATGTGCTGATGGGTTATTCCGAAGATGCGTGGCTGAAGAAGAGATGGAAGGAATTTTATTCGGATGCCATAGCTCGTCTTACGCAGGACACTTTGCAACCTTCAAAACCGCTTCAAAGATCTTGCAAGCAGGTTTTTGGTGGCCTACTTTGTTCAAAGATACTCAGGCATATATATCGCGATGCGATAAATGCCAAAGGATGGGCTACATAAGCAAAAGGAATGAGATGCCTCAAAATTTTATTCTCGAAGTCGAAATTTTCGATGTCTGGGGAATAGATTTTATGGGACCCTTTCCTACTTCTTTTGGAAACCAATATATCTTAGTAGCAGTAGACTACGTCTCTAAGTGGGTTGAAGCAGTCGCTAGCCCCACCAGTGATGCAAAAGTCGTCATGAAGTTGTTCAAATCTGTTATATTCCCGCGTTTTGGAGTTCCTAGAATTGTGATAAGCGACAGAGGATCGCACTTCATCAACAGAGTTTTCGAGAATCTTCTTAGAAAGAATGGAGTTACACATAAAGTCGCTTCTCCATACCATCCCCAAACCAGCGGTCAAGTGGAGATCTCAAATAGAGAAATTAAGTCGATTTTGCAGAAAACAACTGCAGTACATCGCAAGGATTGGTCTACAAAGCTTGATGATGCATTATGGGCATATCAAACAGAATTCAAGACACCATTAGGAACAACACCATTCAATCTAGTTTATGGAAAAGCATGCCACCTTCCAGTAGAACTCGAGTATAAGGCGTAATGGGCTATCAAGGAGATGAACATGAACCTGAAAACAGCTGGAGAAAGAAGACAACTTCAACTTCACGAGTTAGAAGAAATCCGACACAACGCCTACGAAAACTCGAAGATCTACAAGGAGAAGACTAAAGTATATCATGATAAGAATATTATTCATAGAACTTTTGCTCCTAACGATAAGGTACTTCTTTTCAATTCTCGTCTTAAGATTTTTCCAGGAAAATTACGATCAAGATGGTCAGGACCCTTCACGATAAAGGAAGTCAAGCCATACGGAGCCATAGTACTGTGGGACAGAACCGGAAACTCATTTACAGTGAATGGACAGCGTGTAAAGCCATATCTGGCTGAAGAAAGAGAAGACGAAAGAGAAGTGATGTTTTTGATTGATCCATCATCGGCCAATGATGAGACCAAGGAGTGTCACGACCCTGGTTGAGGCTAATCGAGCAACAATGTCAAGCTAATGACTTGAAACAAGCGCTTAGTGGGAGGCAACCCACTTGGTATTTTATCTATTTCCCTTTGACCTTTATTTTCTATTTCCACTGCTTTGTTTCTGTTTCATTAAAATTCAGGTTTTCAATAAGGAAGAACAAACACAAAAGACGAGCAGCACTCTCTAGCACGATAAGTTTACTTAAACATTTCAACTTTTCAATCTTCTTTACCATTCTTTCCAAGATTTATCACACTGAGGACAGTGTGAAATAAGTCTGGGGGAGGATGTTCATCCTTTACTAATGATATTTGATTTGTTTTGAGTTTGTTTTGGACACATAAAATTTTTCAAAATGTTTTTCAAAATGTTTTTCAAAATGTTTTTCATAAAAAAAAAAAAAAAAAAAATTGTTTTCAAAGAGTTTTCAAACCAGGAACACAATAACACATTACTATGATGAATTAGACCAGTGTGCTTCTACGCTATTTCCTCGTTTTTTGCTCTTTTGTGATTTAGGCCTAGACTAGGCGGTAGCTAAGTACTTGCATTACGAAATCCCACCAGAGGACTTCTATTCATGGAGATTCTTTCTGACACGATATACTAGCTCATTTTATTTGACCTTAATATTGACATTTAATTTTCTCATCATTGATTTTAGGCAGGCATCGACATACACATCGAGGACGTCTTTTACCCTCACTTTTACCACTCTTTGTCGTCCTAGATGACCAGTTTATCTTTATCTGGTACCATACCCTAAACCCAAAACCCTTGTTTTCAATCCTCATGCATTCTCTCTTTAGTTTATATCAGCAGAAATGTGCAAAAACGTTGGAGAGAAGAGGAGCGACGCAGTTTTCAGTCACTCACAAAGGAGCAGAAACATCAAGAAGCTTTACAAGACAAATCTTAACTGGTAATTTCGTGCTCTCTAAGACTCTATATCTAAAGGTGCTCCCTCCCTCTAAAAAAAAAAAAAATGAATGAAAAGAGAGAGGGAAACAAAAAGCCTAATGAGTCCTAGATTGTCGAAATTTGTGGAGCAAGAAGAATCTACTAAGCGTTTATAGAGCTATGTTTTTGAAAGATTTACAAAAATCTAAGTCTGGGGGAGTTAGGAGAGAACCTGAGGAAGAAGGCTAGTAATCTATGGCAAGAAGAAAGTGACTGAAAACTGTGGATACCAACAGCTTCACTCTCTCTTGCTGTTTTGCATAATATCTTGCATTCTCTAGATCTTCAGGTAACCCGTAAACACTTTAAGCCTTACCCCTAGAATAACCCTTTTTACACCTAGCCTAGATTGCCTTGCGTAGACTTTCTTTGATGAGAACCACCGAGATTTCTAATGAATGTTAAGAGCTAGTTGACTGGAAGTCAGATCTAAGTGTGTATATTTTTGCATGACGGATTAACGGACTAGTTTGCTTGTATTTTGGAGAATTTTCTAGACTAGATCCAAATAGATATTTCACGATAAGTTATGGTTTAGAATGACGGTCACTGAGATATTGTTTAGTTCCTGGGATTTTTCAAAAAAATTCTTTCCTGACTTAAGTTTGTTTGAGGACAAACAAAAAGGTAAGTCTGGGGGAGTTGATAACACCGTATTTTGACCACTTTTATGGATCATAATTATGTCTTATGCAGGTGTTTTACTCTGTTTTCAATGGTTTTTAAAGTGTTTTCAATGTTTTAGAGTTTCAAAAGACTATACAGGAAACTTGGGCAAAAGATATGCAATTTGGAACAAATGAGCAATTTTGGATAAATGCAGATCGTCAGAAGTATGACAAGCGATGAAGAACTTCTCACTGTCTGATCACCCCCAAAATTTGAGACAACATAGAGGATCCAACCAGCTTTCTAATGCGCTTGGTTTGGAGACAATCCAAAGGTTAGAGCTTCAGATATTCCCGATGCAAGAATGATAGAAAATGCAGTTCCAGAAGAGAGCAGGTGCCGGGACCGCGGCCAACACCCATTTTCCCGCGGGTAGAGCCACCGCGACCGCGGACTTTGGTTGTTCACTTTCCCGACTACTTAATTAAAGCCCAGATCAATTTCTTTCGTTATTTTTGAAGCCCTAAGTGTCCAGAACCACTCTAGAAGCTATAAATACCCTCTTTAGGTCATTCTAAAGAGGAGAGACCAATAGAGACCGAAACTAATTAGACAAAGAGGAGAGAGAGAGAGAGATTTTCGTGCAACCCTAAGGAGGAGCCGCCGCCGTCTTCGAAAAGGAGCCGCCGCAGGAGTAACCATCGCACCTCCTTCTGCTTCTCCGTTCTTCGTTCTTCTTCCCTCTTTTCTTTAATTTCCTGCAACTTTCAATACTTTGTGATGATTGTTTACAATATGTTTGAGTAGTTACCCAGTTGGGTTTAAAGGGATTTTTCAAAGGGAATTTCATGTGTCTTTGCTTATGAATCGATAGATTTAGGATTTATAATCTTCTAGATGTTCTTCGTTTGCCTTTAATCTTACTGCGTGATTCTTTGCTGGCCACTTAGAAGCCGATCTGATATGATATGTTGCGAAAGTTTTCATTGATTGTCTGAACTAGGGTGAAACGAGCAATTCTTCTATAGGAGTGGAAACCTACCTGTAGTTGAGTTGTGAATGTTGATGAGTCTTGTCCTGCTATTGCATCTTCTCCCTTCCAGAATCAGAGTGGAAACCTACTGATTAGGGTTGCGAGAGAAAGTAGGCTATTCATACTTCCGTGCCTCGAGTTCTAGAACATACGTAGTTAATTACCTTTATCACTTGTTTAAAATCGACATAGCTTAGTCCATGAACCCCTGCGAAACCCCGTGAGCCCCAATGTTTTTCTTTTATTGCTTACAACCTTCAATTTCATCTGCTTTTTAATCGCTATTTATCTGCTTTTCATTCGCTTGTTCTTCGCTTCAAATCGCCTCTTGTTTAATCGATTTCTACTTGCTTTATTGCTTTCACTTTCAATTGCTTTTACTTGTTTAGCTTTCTAGTTTAGATTTAGTGACAACAAAAACCCAAAACCAAAACCAAAACCTTTTAGTTCTAATCTGATTTAAGTGTTGCGTTGAATTCGTACTGAAACAACTAAGTCTCTGTGGATCGATACCCTAAGTACTACAGCGCACATCTGTGCACTTGCAGACATTTAGGGGTTATAAATTTAAAACCTGAAGCTTAGTAAAACGAAAACCGACCAACCCCGTTTACAACTCGCATCAAGTTTTTGGCGCCGTTGCCGGGGACTTAAATTTGTTTCGTTGCGAATCCCAGCTTAAATCCATTAGAACACTTGTTTATTTTTACTTTTTCTTTTGAATTTTTCAGGTTTCTCTGAGATGAGAGACCGGGAACATGTTCCCGGAACTCTTGGTGATCCACCAAATCGTGTGGATGGTGATCCAAGCGATGATGACCTGACTGCTGATGAGTTTGAAGAACCGATTTATGATGACAATGAGCTAATCGGATCGGTCAAACACAAAGATGATGAAGAACTGATTGGAAGTTTTGATTCACTCGAAAAGTTCATGGGAGATCGAAGAGCTATTCAACCAGCCTTACCTGAGGATGGCAAAACCGAAATTAAGGTACCCCATATCCATTTAGTTCAACAAAATCAATTCTCTGGTTATTCATTCGAAAACCCGATAGACCATATCGAGACGTTCGAAGAATTATGTGCAACCATTACAGCAAATGGGGATTACCACAAGTGTAGTCTTTTCCCATTCTCTCTTAAAGATAAGGCCAGCAAATGGCTAAAATCTTTGCTGCATGCTTCACTAAAAACGTGGGCAGCGTGTAGAACTGCTTTCCTAAATCGTGTTTATACTAGAAATCGTACAAATCTCTTAAGAAAGAAGATAAGAACTTTTAAACAAAAAGAAGATGAAGATCTTTTAGAAACTTGGGAAAGATTTAGGGAATACCAAAGAGATTGTCCACACCATGGATATGCCGAGGAATACTTGCTAAGTATCTTCTATCGCGGTATAACTCCAGAGTTACGACACTCTTTTGATGTAGCAAGTAATGGAGATTTCACAACTAGATCTGTAGATGATGCTCACGTTTTCATTAAAAATTTTGGAAACAGCATCCAAAATCAAGTAACCTTTGGTAATTCTGCACTTCGTGAGAAGAAAGAAGAAATTTCGGAAGTTATAAAGTGTCTCCGTCACATAATGAATCATCTTGGATTGCAACAACCAAATAGGGTACACAATACGTGTAACTTTGATGGTTGGGACAACCCAATGAATTCTTATGATCAAGGGATGGTGAACACTGCAGAAGTTTATCAAATTCAAGATTTTCCATTCGTTTCTGATCACCGCGGGTCCATTCATCCGGACCGCGGCCAAGCAAGCTTTCACCGCGGTCGTGCTGCTTCTGACCGCGGCCAAGACATGATTCATCGCGGTCGTGAGCCACCTGACCGCGGGAAAACGTCTTCTGAGCCTGGTTGGACACCACCTTCCGAACCAATCTCAGCTATTCTATCTAATCCTGTTTCCTATCCTAGTTTTCCCTATTCTGAAGCTGAAAACCTAAACAAAAAGATTCTAGAGCTTGAAAAATCTATGTCTCAAGAGATTAGTGATCTTAGATCTGAACTAAAAGAGATGCAGAAGGATTCCGATACCCTCCTTAATATAATGGTCAAAACTAATTCTAAAAAGTTAGAAAACTCTGAAGAGGAGCTAAGTGAAAATTCTTTTGAAAGCTCAATTGAAGCAGATCCCTCCGATCATATGAAAGCTATCACACTTAGGAGTGAATTAGCTTACAAAGAGCCTGAATTTCCTAAAGATCCCGAAGATGAGGAAAAGGGTAAGGAAAAGGAGAAAGAAAAAGAAAGAATCACGAAGGAAGATGTTGAAAAGGAAGTGGTAGGAGAAAGGAAGGAGAAGAAGTAAAAGAAGATACATCCCGGGAAATCCTCGGAGAAGACCCAACTCCACCTCCACCAACTCGTGTCTACAAACCTAAACCTCCATATCCTAGAGCCTTAAGAGCCCCTAAGAAAGAGAAAGAAAAAGCTAAGCTGAAAGAGCTAATCGATCAATTAAATGTGAGATTACCTTTCGTAGAAGCTTGTGCTATGATTCCTGCTTTAAGAAAATACATGAAGGGTATTCTAACAAATTCTTTAACTCTTGAAGAAGGCGTTATGATGATAACCCATGAATGTAGTTCTATCCTGCAAAGCCGAATCCCTGAAAAGAAAAACGATCCTGGAAGCTTTGTACTTTCATGCACCATCAATGATGTAGCTTTTGAGCGTGCTCTCTGTGATTTAGGATCTAGCATGAACACGATGCCTCTTTCAGTAGCAAAACGTTTAGGACACCACACTTTCAAGCCCACTAAAATCTCCTTAGTATTAGCTGATCGTTCTGTTAGACAACCAGTAGGTATCCTAGTAGATATTCCTGTCGAAATCGAAAGATGTTCCATACCAACCGATTTCGTAGTTCTAGAACTAGAAAAAGAACCTAAGGATCCACTTATTCTTGGAAGACCATTCTTATCTACAGCCGGAGCCATAATCAATGTTCCTGAAGGAAAAATCGACCTTCATCTAGCCGGTCTAGTTATGCAATTTGACATGAACAAAAGTTTCGATAAACCGACTCTGGATGGCAAAATTTGTTGGGTTGATGATTTAGACGGAATTATTGAGGAAGTCTATGAAGATCTGCTTCTTGA
Source organism: Eutrema salsugineum (assembly GCF_000478725.1). Classification (NCBI taxonomy): domain Eukaryota; kingdom Viridiplantae; phylum Streptophyta; class Magnoliopsida; order Brassicales; family Brassicaceae; genus Eutrema; species Eutrema salsugineum. The sequence goes on along the minus strand of NW_006256547.1, from coordinate 13,532,948 downwards.
CGACCCTTTAAGTGTCACGCTTTCACCTGCAAAAGATGAACGCAATTTCCTTGAAGGAATTTCGAGTGAATGCGCACGTATGCTTGATAAGTCCGAAACTTATAGGAAACCTCTACACTATCTAGATCTTAAGGACCAAACAAACATTTCTACACCTCCTAAAGACACTGCTGCAGCAATTAACGATCCTTGGAGTGAGCTTAAAGCCCCTAAAGTTGAGCTTAAACCTCTTCCCGTCGGACTTAAGTACGCTTTCCTTGGACCAAATTCTACTTATCCTGTCAAAATAAACTCTGGTTTGACGGAAGAAGAAACCACAATGCTGTTGACTGAGCTGAGAAAGCATAGAAAAACCTTAGGATATTCACTTGATGACATACCTGGAATCTCTCCAGATCTTTGTATGCACAAGATTAATCTAGAGGATAATGCTAAAAATTCAATCGAAAGTCAAAGGAGACTGAACCCTAATCTCATGGATGTTGTCAAGAAGGAGATTATGAAGCTTTTAGAAGCTGGAATAATCTTTCCTATCTCAAATAGCACTTGGGTTAGCCCAGTTCATGTTGTTCCAAAGAAAGGAGGAGTCACTGTCATTAAAAATGATAAAGATGAAATGATAGCTACAAGAACAGTAACTGGACATCGTATGTGCATCGATTACCGGAAACTGAACGCAGCAACTAGGAAAGATCATTTTCCACTTCCCTTCATAGATCAAATGCTAGAAAGATAAGCTAATCATCCCTACTATTGTTTTCTTGATGGATACTCCGGATTTTTCCGAATTCCTATTCGCCCGGAGGATCAAGAAAAACCGACATTCACTTGTCCATATGGCACGTTTGCTTACAGACGTATGCCTTTTGGATGGTGTAATGCACCTGCTACCTTCCAGCGGTGCATGATGTCGATCTTCACAGACTTTATCGAAGACTTCATGGAAGTATTCATGGATGATTTCTCCGTCTATGGATCTTCTTTTGAAAAATGCTTAGGCAACCTTGGTAAAGTTCTGCTAAGATGTGAAGATAAGCATTTAGTATTAAATTGGGAAAAATGTCACTTCATGGTACGAGACGGAATCGTGCTTGGGCACAGAATTTCCGGAAAAGGTATTGAAGTTGGCAAAGCTAAAATCGAAGTCATGACCAGCCTACAACCTCCCACAAACGTAAAAGGAATTCGTAGTTTCTTAGGACACGCAGGATTCTATAGGCGATTCATAAAAGATTTTTGTCAAATAGCTAGACCTGTTACGCGTTTGCTTTGAAAGGAAACGAACTTCGAGTTCGATGATGAGTGCTTAGCCGCGTTTCATAAGATCAAACAAGCCCTTGTTTCCGCTCCAGTCGTGCAAGCACCTGATTGGGACTCCCATTCGAAATCATGTGCGATGCAAGTGACTATGCAGTCGGAGCAGTGCTTGGCCAACGAAAAGATAAGAAACTGCACGTAATCTACTACACAAGCAGAACTCTTGACGAAGCTCAATGCAATTATGCTACAACAGAGAAAGAACTTCTAGTTGTCGTATTTGCATTTGAGAAATTCCGTTCTTATCTCGTAGGATCTAAGGTCATAGTTCATACTGATCATGCTGCAATCAAGTATGTAATGTCTAATAAAGACGCTAAACCTCGGTTGATAAGATGGATCCTCTTACTGCAAGAATTTGATATCGAAATTCGAGATCGGAAAGGAGCAGATAATGGAGTTGCATACCATCTTTCACGAATTCGAGTTGCATACTTATTGCCTTTAAATGACAGTTTGCCTGAAGAAAACATCTATGTTATAGATACTACCCCCAATGCCAATACCACACCACCACGTCCTCTAATGCGACGAGCAGATGCTTTCAACACCCCATGGTTTAGGCACATAGCAAATTACCTAGCAGCTGATGTAGAACCACCGCAATTATTTGGTTATAGGAAGAAAAAGTTTCTGAAAGACGTAAGACATTATTTTTGGGATGAACCCTATCTCTATAAGAGATGTGCTGATGGGTTATTCCGAAGATGCGTGGCTGAACAAGAGATGGAAGGAATTTTATTCGGATGCCATAGCTCGTCTTACACAGGACACTTTGCAACCTTCAAAACCGCTTCAAAGATCTTGCAAGCAGGTTTTTGGTGGCCTACTTTGTTCAAAGATACTCAGGCATATATATCGCGATGCGATAAATGCCAAAGGATGGGCAACATAAGCAAAAGGAATGAGATGGCTCAAAATTTTATTCTCGAAGTCGAAATTTTCGATGTCTGGGGAATAGATTTTATGGGACCCTTCCTACTTATTTTGGAAACCAATATATATTAGTAGCAGTAGACTACGTCTCTAAGTGGGTTGAAGCAGTCGCTAGCCCCACCAATGATGCAAAAGTCGTCATGAAGTTGTTCAAATCTGTTATATTCCCGCGTTTTGGAGTTCCTAGAATTGTGATAAGCGACAGAGGATCGCACTTCATCAACAGAGTTTTCGAGAATCTTCTTAGAAAGAATAGAGTTACACATAAAGTTGCTTCTCCATACCATCCCCAAACCAGCGGTCAAGTGGAGATCTCAAATAGAGAAATTAAGTCGATTTTGCAGAAAACAACTGCAGTACATCGCAAGGATTGGTCTACAAAGCTTGATGATGCATTATGGGCATATCGAACAGAATTCAAGACACCATTAGGAACAACACCATTCAATCTAGTTTATGGAAAAGCATGCCACCTTCCAGTAGAACTCGAGTATAAGGCGCAATGGGCTATCAAGGAGATGAACATGAACCTGAAAACAGCTGGGGAAAGAAGACTACTTCAACTTCACGAGTTAGAAGAAATCCGACACAACGCCTACGAAAACTCGGAGATCTACAAGGAGAAGACTAAAGCATATCATGATAAGAAGATTATTCATAGAACTTTTGCTCCTAACGATAAGGTACTTCTTTTCAATTCTCGTCTTAAGCTTTTTCCAGGAAAATTACGATCAAGATGGTCAGGGCCCTTCACGATAAAGGAAGTCAAGCCATACGGAGCCATAGTCCTGTGGGACAGAACCGGAAACTCATTTACAGTGAATGGACAGCGTGTAAAGCCATATCTGGCTGAAGAAAGAGAAGACGAAAGAGAAGTGATGTTTTTGATTGATCCATCATCCGCCAATGATGAGACCAAGGAGTGTCACGACCCCAGTTGAGGCTAATCGAGCAACAATGTCAAGCTAATGACTTGAAACAAGCGCTTAGTGGGAGGCAACCCACTTGGTATTTTATCTATTCCCTTTGACCTTTATTTTCTATTTCCACTGCTTTGTTTATGTTTCATTAAAATTCAGGTTTTCAATAATGAAGAACAAACACAAAAGACGAGCAGCACTCTCTAGCACGATAAGTTTACTTAAACATTTCAACTTTTCAATCTTCTTTACCATTTTTTCCAAGATTTATCACACTGAGGACAGTGTGAAATAAGTCTGGGGGAGGATGTTCATCCTTTACTAATGAAATTTGATTTGTTTTGAGTTTGTTTTGGACACATAAAATTTTTCAAAATGTTTTTCAAAATGTTTTTCAAAATGTTTTTCATAAAAAAAAAAAAAAAAAAAAAAAAATTGTTTTCAAAGAGTTTTCAAACCAGGAACACAATAACACATTACTATGATGAATTAGACCAGTGTGCTTCTACGCTATTTCATCGTTTTTTGCTCTTTTGTGATTTAGGCCTAGACTAGGCGGTAGCTAAGTACTTGCATTACGAAATCCCACCAGAGGACTTCTATTCATTGAGATTCTTTCTGACACGATATACTAGCTCATTTTATTTGACCTTAATATTGACATTTAATTTTCTCATCATTGATTTTAGGCATATAGGCATCGACATACACATCTAGGACGTCTTTTACCCTCACTTTTACCACTCTTTGTCGTCCTAAATGACCAGTTTATCTTTATCTGGTACCATACCCTAAACCCAAAACCCTTGTTTTCAATCCTCATGCATTCTCTCTTTAGTTTATATCAGTAGAAATGTGCAAAAACGTTGGAGAGAAGAGGAGCGACGCAGTTTTCAGTCACTCACAAAGGAGACTGAATGGAATTGGGAAGGAAGAGTATCATAAACATCAAGAAGCTTTACAAGACAAATCTTAACTGGTAATTTCGTGCTCTCTAAGACTCTATATCTAAAGGTGCTCCCTCCCTCTAAAAAAAAAAAAAAAATGAATGAAAAGAGAGAGGGAAACAAAAAGCCTAATGAGTCCTAGATTGTCGAAATTTGTGGAGCAAGAAGAATCTACTAAGCGTTTATAGAGCTATGTTTTTGAAAGATTTACAAAAATCTAAGTCTGGGGGAGTTAGGAGAGAACCTGAGGAAGAAGGCTAGTAATCTATGGCAAGAAGAAAGTGACTGAAAACTGTGGATACCAACAGCTTCACTCTCTCTTGCGGTTTTGCATAATATCTTGCATTCTCCAGATCTTCAGGTAACCCGTAAACACTTTAAGCCTTACCCCTAGAATAACCCTTTTTACACCTAGCCTAGATTGCCTTGCGTAGACTTTCTTTGATGAGAACCACCGAGATTTCTAATGAATGTTAAGAGCTAGTTGACTGGAAGTCAGATCTAAGTGTGTAGATTTTTGCATGACGGATTAATGGACTAGTTTGCTTGTATTTTGGAGAATTTTCTAGACTAGATCCAAATAGATGTTTCACGATAAGTTATGGTTTAGAAGGACGGTCACTGAGATATTGTTTAGTTCCTGCGATTTTTCAAAAAAATTCTTTCCTGACTTAAGTTTGTTTGAGGACAAACAAAAAGGTAAGTCTGGGGGAGTTGATAACACCGTATTTTGACCACTTTTATGGATCATAATTATGTCTTTTGCAGGTGTTTTACTCTGTTTTCAATGGTTTTTAAAGTTTTTTCAATGTTATAGAGTTTCAAAAGACTTTACAGGAAACTTGGGCAAAAGATATGCAATTTGGAACAAATGAGCAATTTTGGATAAATGCAGATCGTCAGAAGTATGACAAGCGATGAAGAACTTCTCACCATCTGATCACATAGAGGATCCAACCAGCTTTCTAATGCACTTGGTTTGGAGACAATCCAACGGTTAGATCTTCAGATATTCCCGATGCAAGAATGATAGAAAATGCAGTTCCAGAAGAGAGCAGGTGCCGGGACCGCGGCCAACACCCATTTTCCCGCGGGTAGAGCCACCGCGACCGCAGATTTTGGTCGTTCACTTTCCCGACTACTTAATTAAAGCCCAGATCAATTCCTTTCGTTATTTTTGAAGCCCTAAGTGTCCAGAACCACTCTAGAAGCTATAAATACCCTCTTTAGGTCATTCTAAAGAGGAGAGACCAATAGAGACCAAAACTAATTAGACAAAGAGGAGAGAGAGAGAGAGAGATTTTCTTGCAACCCTAAGGAGGAGCCGTCGCCGTCTTCGAAGAGGAGCCGCCGCAGGAGTAACCATCGCGCCTCCTTCTGCTTCTCCGTTCTTCGTTCTTCTTCCCTCTTTTCTTTAATTTCCTGCAACTTTCAATACTCTGTGATGATTGTTTACAATATGTTTGAGTAGTTACCCAGTTGGGTTTAAAGGGATTTTTCAAAAGGAATTTCATGTGTCTTTGCTTATGAATCGATAGATTTAGGATTTATAATCTTCTAGATGTTCTTCGTTTGCCTTTAATCTTACTGCGTGATTCTTTGCTGGCCACTTAGAAGCCGATCTGATATGATATGTTGCGAAATTTTTCATTGATTGTCTGAACTAGGGTGAAACGAGCAATTCTTCTATAGGAGTGGAAACCTACCTGTAGTTGAGTTGTGAATGTTGATGAGTCTTGTCCTGCTATTGCATCTTCTCCCTTCCAGAATCAGAGTGGAAACCTACTGATTAGGGTTGCGAGAGATAGTTGTTTAGTGCTGCGAAAGTAGGCTATTCATACTTCCGTGCCTCGAGTTCTAGAACATACGTAGTTGATTACCTTTATCACTTGTTTAAAATCCACATAGCTTAGTCCATGAACCCCTGCGAAACCGCTTGAGCCCCAACGTTTGTCTTTTATTGCTTACAACCTTCAATTTCATCTGCTTTTTAATCGCTATTTATCTGCTTTTCATTCGCTTGTTCTTCGCTTCAAATCGCCTCTTGTTTAATCGATTTCTACTTGCTTTATTGCTTTCACTTTCAATTGCTTTTACTTGTTTAGCTTTCTAGTTTAGATTTAGTGACAACAAAAACCCAAAACCAAAACCAAAAACTTTTAGTTCTAATCTGATTTAAGCGTTGCGTTGAATTCGTACTGAAACAACTAAGTCTCTGTGGATCGATACCCTAAGTACTACAGCGCACATCTGTGCACTTGCAGACATTTAGGGGTTATAAATTTAAAACCTGAAGCTTAGTAAAACGAAAACCGACCAACCCTGTTTACAACTCGCATCAGTGGGTAGAGTTCATTGAGACATTTCGTTATGTCATCAAGTATAAGCAAGGTAAGGACAATGTTGTAGCCGATGCATTGTCTCGCAGGTATACTCTACTCTCTATTCTTGATGCTAAGCTGATTGGCTTTGAGCAATTGAAACATATGTATGCCTCTGATGTTGATTTTAAAGAGATATACCAATCCTGTGAAAAATTTGCTAGTGGCCGATACTTTAGACAAGAAGGATTTCTTTTCTTTGATAATCGCATGTGTATTCCTAACTGTTCTATTCAAGATTTATTTGTCAGGGAAGCACACGGAGGTGGCCTCATGGGACACTTTGGAGTTGCTAAAACTATGAAGGTGATGCAGATCATTTTCACAGGCCGCATATGAAGAGGGACATGGAGAGAATTTTGATATATTCATAAATTGAATCATTCAGTGTACATATTTTAGTCCAAATCATGTCTTATCTCATGCATTTTAGGTCTTTAGGCATTGTTTTAGGACTTAGGAGATTACATTAGGTCCAAGAGAGTTTTGCATGTTTTGGAGTGTTAAACAGGTGTTTTTGGAGCCAATTTGGAGTGGAGAATGTGATTCAGATGAAGAAATGGAGTTGGAATGATCAAAAATGGTGAAAAGGAGCAATTTTGGGTTTCTCGGCATAATGCTGTACTGAGTCATATTCTGATCCAAAATGGCACTATATTGACAAGAGGGAGTTATGAGCTTACAAATAAGAAGTAAATACTCTTAAATGTGGAAGTAGAGACTCCTATATTGATGTGGATATCGACCCTAAGACCTTACCGGGGCTAATGCCATCAGTCCAAGACGGGGCCATGACACGCTCCAAGATTAAACCACTCAGAAATAGATACAAGAGAGCCTTACACATCTTTATCAACTCACTAGAACCAGACGACCCGTTGTTGCCCGACCTGAATGTCATATACGGCTTAAACGAGCTTTGCGGCCAAACCGGGGCCAAATACTTGGGATCCAGAAATGACCCATCAGATGACCGAATCTCTCAGGCCAAAATGGTTATCTCTCGACCAGTTTTTGATTTAAATGCTAACAGTCCGAGCAGAATTTCATTTTCAGGCTTAAAACATGAAGAACTAAAGGATGATTCCAAAATGGCCGATACGCGAGAAACTTTGGCCGAGACGCGAGAGATTTTACCAGAGAAATCAGTATCACCTCGGCCAGACCAATTTACCGATGGAATCTGTCGTACTGAAGCTGTTCTTGCTCGACCAAAATCACCAGCTGAATCTAACGGACGAGACAGAAACAAGTTTGCCCGAGTGGATAATGAGATGGCCGAGCCCGTACAAGATTTAGCCGATAATTCAAAGACACCCGGGCTGGAGCCACCAGACAACTTGGAAACCTCCAACAAAGGTAAGATCTCTCGTCCAAGTATATATACTGAGGCTAACGAACGTGGAATTTTGTCCTACCAACGAGCAGATTTGGAGATGCTTCACAATACACCACCCGGACCCGAGAAAGGCCAAGAAGACCAAGGAACTAGGACGGAGCACCAAAAAGCTTGGGGACTTGAAGACAAGGACTTAGCTACATTGGAGAAGCATTTAGAAGACTTTACAAGAAGGTTCCGAGCCAAGGACGCCACAGCCTCAAGCTCGGCCATCACAGCTACACAAGCGGCCAACCGGAACCCTTCACACCAAGGTAAGCTTTTCAATTTTTATATCGTTCTTGCAGGTGATCTCAGCCCTCACAACGGCTAAGTACAACATCAAAACGACGTCAGTAGTTTAGTTTAAAGAGTCTTAAGCAAACTTTCCATTTTTGTATGAAATGAAACGATGAGTTTATGTTTTCATAGACTAGGTTTGTTTCTCGTAATTTCCTTTCAAAGTCCTGTCGTTTTGAGTCCTTTTCTTTTCGTGGAGTTGAACCCTAGAAGGTTCAAGCTGACGGACTATTTATAAATTCCCACACGCAGCTTTGTAGTCACGAACCTTTTTCCCATTATCAATAAAAGAACGAACTTTCTTCAAAGTTTATTGAGAAGCGGCTTCTCATCTTGTTCACTGCTTTCTTGTGAGATTCAAGGAAGCGTGAGCTCCTGCACCGTATCAGAGAATCACCATCCCTCTGTGTCGTGTATTCACTCCGCGAACACACCATCTCTAGATCCCACACTAGAGGGCGTCCGCCTGTGTGTCAGATCCCCATCCAACGTTCATTCACCGAGCCAAAGAGAGGGCGACCGCCTGCTTTGCCTCACCACCACCTTGTTACCCGTGGGAACCCCTTGGTTCTTACATCATCTGGTATCAGAGCCGAAAGTTCTGCTTTCGGTTTTCTTACTCCTATCCTTTTATTTATTTTTGTGTTTCCGCATTCATAGGTTGTTAGATCCGTTAGTCACCTATTAAGAAAAGCAAAAAAAATATAGCTAGGGTCTTAGTTTCTAGTTGGTCTTTTGTCGCCTATAGAAAAATCAAAAAAAAAATTGTTTAAGTCCCTTAGTTCATATCATTTTGTACCGTTGCATTTTGATTAAACTAAAATAGAAAATTCAAAAAGATTTTAATTCGAATCCTAGTTATTCCTTGCGTTTAAGCTTCCTTCTACCTTTGGTATTTTGACGATTTGTTGTTTTTGTGAGATTACATCATCTGAAACCATGCGAGATAACTCCGAGAACGCCGCACCTACTCCTGTCAATGGACAACAGCACAACAAGCTCATGGCCATGTTAGCCACCATGAGGGAATACTTGAGGGATACGCGCGAACGTGTCGCGAGACTCGAGCCACCAGCTCACCGAGCACCGAATCCTGTATTGCCACAAGCTCGGAGGAACTTGCGTAATTAGGCCGAGGAGATTCCACCTGATTCTGATTCAGACAGTATGCCTGAACTGGAGGAGGATCTTCCACCTGATCCCATGCGTAGACGACAACCGAGAAGACAAGACCCATTTCTACGCAATAGGCCGCGAGAACGCGAACCGAGAGAAGTTAATCATGATATAAAACTAACGCCTCCAACTTTTGCAGGGAAATCCAATCCCGAAGTTTACTTGGACTGGGAACGGCGGTTAGAATACATCTTTGATTGCTATGGCTATAGTAGAACAAGAAAGTGGCCTTAGCCGCGGCTCAACTCACCGACAATGCCTTAGCATGGTGGGATCGCACCGTAGCTGAGAAGAGACGCCAAGTCTTTGGACCAATATAAACTTGGCACGACATGAAGTACCTCTTACGCCTCAGGTATGTTCCGGAACACTATCACCATGACTTACAGAAGCGTTTTCGTAAGTTAACTCTGGGAACAAGGAGCGTGGAAGAGTACTTTGAGGAGTTCGAGAAACTGATGAACTCCCTAGAGCTTGAAGAGACCGAAGAGGCTTTAATGGCTCAATTTTTGGATGGTCTCCAAGAGAGAATAGCCCGCAAAGTGGAGAGGGTCAAGTATAGTGGCCTCCACAAATTGTTGCACCTTTCAGTTCAGGTGGAACAGCAAATCAAACGTAAAGCCTCAATGACAAGGGCAAGTTCGTGGACGTTGATTCACGTCTCAAGTCAAAGCTCACCGAGGTGCCAAAACCCAATCGACCGGAACCAGGTAAGTTCCAAAACACTAGTCAAGGTAGAACGCGCGATATAACCTGTTTCAAGTGTCAGGGACGAGGGCACTATGCACGAGACTGTCCAAATCAAAGGGTAATGATCATCACCCCGAGTGGAGGATATGAGTCTCAAGACGAGCCCGAAGAAGAACCAGAGAACCCTGAAGAGGATGTGGAATATCCTGATACTGGTGAATATCTCTTAGTGACGAGGAGAGTCCTAAGTGTGCAAGTTCAACCTGAGGATCGGATCCAACGAGAAAACTTGTTCCATACGCGGTGCACCATTAACAACAAGTTATGTAATCTTGTTATTGATGGAGGTTCATGTACTAACGTGGCAAGCAAGTTCATGGTAGACATATTAGGGCTGGAAAAGATCAAGCACCCGAGACCATACAAATTGCAATGGCTTGACGATGCCACCGAGCTCAAAGTAACCGAACAAGTCACGGTTCCTTTTAGCATGGGCAAGTACAAAGACGAGGTCCTTTGTGATGTTGTGCCGATGCAGGCAGGGCATCTTTTACTCGGAAGGCCGTGGCAGTTTGACAAGGCGACTATGCACAATGGCCGCACCAACTTTTACAGCTTCACGCACCTTGGACGCAAATATAATCTAGCTCCCCTCAGCCCCACCGAGGTCCATGAACTACAGAGCCGAATGCAACAAGAGGCTAAGTCTTCTAAATCAGCATTACACTTATCTACTGGTGAATTAAACCGCATTTGTAGTGCCAACCGCACTATGTTATTAATGCTTTTCAAAGAATGTCTTAGCGCAGGTCTAAAGGAGCTTGAACTCCCACCCGAGGTAAAGATCTTACTCAAACGGTTTGAAGATGTCTTTCCTGAGGAGATCCCACCAGGGCTACCACCTCTACGAGGAATAGAGCATCAGATAGACCTTGTTCCAGGTCAGCCGTTACCAAATAAGGCAGCTTACCGAATGAACCCGGAAGAAAGCTAGGAGCTCGAGAGACAAGTGCGAGACTTGATGGACAAAGGCTATATACGAGAAAGTCTCAGCCCCTGTGCCGTGCCCGTGCTTTTAGTGCCCAAGAAGGATGGCCCCTGGCGTATGTGTGTGGATTGTAGGGCCATAAACAACATTACTATCAAGTATAGGCACCCCATTCCACGATTAGACGATATGTTGGATGAACTTAGTGGCTCCACTATTTTCTCCAAAGTGGACTTGAAGAGTGGGTACCACCAGGTCTGAATGCGTGAAGGAGATGAATGGAAAACGGCTTTCAAGACCAAGCAAGGCTTGTACGAGTGACTAGTCATGTCTTTTGGCTTAACTAACGCCCCTAGCACCTTCATGCGATTAATGAACCAGGTTCTTCGAGAATATATAAGTAAATTTGTGGTAGTTTATTTTGATGACATACATATATATAGTAAGAACTTACATGACCATCTTACACACCTCGAACTAGTGCTCAAATCACTTCGCAAGGAAGGCCTTTATGCTAACCTTAAGAAGTGCTCATTCTGTACTAACCAACTCGTGTTCTTAGGATTTGTTGTGAGTGAACAGGGCTTACAGGTGGATGAAGAAAAGATAAAGGCGATACAAGAATGGCCTACCCCTACCACCATCGGCCATGTATGAAGCTTTCATGGGTTAGCCAGTTTTTACCGGCGGTTCGTGAAAGATTTTAGCACTGTGGCCGCACCACTCACGGCTGTTATCAAGAAGAACGTTCCGTTCAAGTGGGGAATAGCTCAAGACGAAGCGTTTCGAGCCTTGAAGGAGAGGCTCCCCCAAGCACCTGTTCTTGCCTTACCGAACTTCGACGAGATGTTCGAAGTGAAATGCGATGCCTCCGGATTAGGGATCGGAGCTGTGCTGCACCAAAAGAAGAGGCCGGTGGCGTATTTCAGTGAGAAACTCCATGGGGCCACCCTCAACTACCCCACCTACGATAAGGAGTTGTACGCACTAGTTAGAGCATTGGAGACGTGGCAACATTACTTGTTATCCAAGGAGTTCCTCATACACACTGATCACGAAACCCTTAAACATTTGCGTGGCCAAACCTCACTTAAACGAAGGCATGCTAAATGGCTTGAGTTCATAGAAACCTTCCCCTATGTAATCAAGTACAAAAAGGGCAAAGACAACGTGGTAGCTGACGCTTAATCAAGACGCCATACGCTTATAGCGACCATGGAGGCCAAAGTATTGGGCTTCGAGCACATTAAGACGCTATACAAAGATGATCCTGAGCTTGGTGAAACATATATCGATTGCTGCAAGGGCCCCATAAGTTCTTTCTATATACACAATGGATTTCTTTTTAAAGATAAACGCTTGTGTATTCCGCAGGGATCCATGAGGGAACTAGTGCTTAGTGAAGCTCACAGTGGAGGCTTAATGGGACACTTTGGGGTGGATAAGATTCTGGCTGTCATGATGGACCATTTCTATTGGCCACACATGAAAAGGGACGTGGAACGGTTCTGTTCTAGATGTATCCAGTGCCACAAAGCCAAATCCAGGTCACACCCTCACGGTTTATATATGCCTCTGCCTATACCTAACGCCCCTTGGGTAGATATTTCGATGGACTTTGTCTTAGGTTTACCCAAGATCAGGCACAAGGACTCCATCTTTGTTGTTGTTGACCGGTTCTCTAAGATGGCCCACTTTATACCGTGTGAGAAGACAAACGACGCTACACAAATAGCCAATTTGTTCTTCAAGGAGGTTGTGCGTCTACATGGGGTCCCGAGAACAATCATTTGAGACCGCGACACCAAGTTTCTCAGCCAGTTTTGGCGTACCTTGTGGAAAAAGTTAGGCACCAAGCTCCTTTTCTCCACAACTTGTCATCCTCAGACCGATGGTCAAACAGAAGTGGTAAACCGAACCTTATCTACACTACTTAGGGCTACACTTGGTAAAAACATGAGCACATGGCTCGATTGCATCCCTTTTGTAGAATTTGCTTATAACCGTGCAAGACACTCGGCTACAAAGTTATCTCCATTCGAGATAGTTTACGGTACTAACCCTCTTTCTCCAGTGGATCTTAGACCTATAGCACAGGTAGACCAAGCCAATCTAGATGGATTGAGACGAGGAGAGCTGTTCAAAAAGCTATATGAGACGGCGAAGACCAACATAGAAAAGAAGACCGAGGTCTACAAGAAGGCCGCAGACAAAGGCCGAAAGGACGTCTCATTTGAACCAGGAGATTGGGTCTGGTTACACATGAGGACAGAAAGGTTTCCTGGTCGACGTGCATCCAAACTCTCACCGAGAGACGACGGCCCATTCAAAGTCTTGAGCAAGATCAACGATAACGCCTATCGTTTGGATCTTCCAGGTGAGTATAACATTTCACACACTTTCAACGTGGCTGACTTATCTTATTTTGATGCAGGTGAAGAAGTTTTGGGGTTAAAACCTTTAGAAGAAGGAGGGAATGATGTGGACATCGACCCTAAGACCTTACCGGGGCTAATGCCATCAGTCCAAGACGGGGCCATGACACGCTCCAAGATTAAACAACTAAGAACTAGATACAAGAGAGCCTTACACATCTTTATCAACTCACTAGAACCAGACAACCCGTTGTTGCCCGACCTGAATTTCATATACGGCTTAAACGAGCTTTGCGGCAAAACCGGGGCCGAATACTTGGGATCCAGAAATGACCCATCAGATGACCGAATCTCTCAGGCGAAAATGGTTATCTCTCGACCAGTTTTTGATTTAAATGCTAACAGTCCGAGCAGAATGTCATTTTCAGGCTTAAAACTTGAAGAACCAAAGGATGATTCCAAAATGGCCGATACGCGAGAAACTTTGGCCGAGACGCGAGAGATTTTAGCCGAGAAATCAGTATCACCTCGGCCAGACCAATTTAGCGATGGAATCTGTCGTACTGAAGCTGTTCTTGCTCGACCAAAATCACCAGCTGAATCTAACGGACGAGACAGAAACAAGTTTGCCTGAGCGGATAATGAGATGGCCGAGCCCGTACAAGATTTAGCCGATAATTCAAAGACACCCGGGCTGGAGCCACCAGACGACTTGGAAACCTCCAACAAAGGTAAGATCTCTCGTCCAAGTATATATACTGAGGCTAACGAACGTGGAATTTTGTCCCACCAACGAGCAGATTTGGAGATGCTTCACAATACACCACCCGGACCCGAGAAAGGCCAAGAAGACCAAGGAACTAGGACGGAGCACCAAAAAGTTTGGGGACTTGAAGACAAGGACTTAGCAACATTGGAGAAGTATTTAGAAGACTTTACAAGAAGGTTCCAAGCCAAGGACGCCACAGCCTCAAGCTCGGCCATCACAGCTACACCAAGGTAAGCTTTTCAATTATTATATCATTCTTGCAGGTGATCTCAGCCCTCACAACGGCTAAGTACAACATCAAAACGACGTCAGTAGTTTAGTTTAAAAAGTCTTCAGCAAACTTTCCATTTTTGTATTAAATGAAACGATGAGTTTATGTTTTCGTAGACTAGGTTTGTTTCTCGTAATTTCCTTTCAAAGTCCAGTCGTTTTGAGTCCTTTTCTTTTCTTGGAGTCGAACCCTAGAAGGTTCAAGCTGACAGACTATTTATAAAGTCCCACACGCTGCTTTGTAGTCACGAACCTTTTTCCCATTATCAATAAAAGAACAAACTTTCTTCAAAGTTTATTGAGAAGCGGCTTCTCATCTTGTTCACTGCTTTCTTGTGAGATTCAAGCAAGCGGGAGCTCCTGCACCGTATCAGAGAATCACCATCCTTCTGTGTCGTGTATTCACTCCGCCAACACACCATCTCTAGATCCCACACGAGAGGGCGACCGCCTGCGTGTCAGATCCCCATCCAACGTTCATTCACCGAGCCAAAGAGAGGGCGACTGCCTGCTTTGCCTCACCACCACCTTGTTACCCGTGGGAACCCCTTGGTTCTTACATCAATTGACAAGAGGGAGTTATGAGCTTACAAATAAAAAGTAGAGACTCTTAAATGTGGAAGGAGATGCATCATTACTTTTTTTCTTATTCCTTTAGCTACACTAAAACTCTCCTATGAAAATCAGAAAACTGGGACTCTGTCTAAGAAAAGTCAGATTCGGATAAAAAATGGCACTATATTGACAAGAGGGAGTTCTGAGCTTACAACTAAGAAGTAGAGACTGCTAAATATGGAAGGAGATGCATCATTTACTTGTTTTCTTATTCCTTTAGCTACACTTAACCTCTCCTATGAAAATCAGAAAACTGATACTCTGTTTATGAAAATTCATATTCTGATCCAAAATGGCACTATATTGACAAGAGAGAGCTCTGATCTTACAAATAGGAAGTAGAGACTCCTAAATATGGAAGGAGATGCATCATGTACTTTTTTTCTTATTCCTTTAGCTACACCTATACTCTCCTATGAAAATCAGAAAACTGGGACTCTGTTTAAGAAAAGTCATATTCTGATCCAAAATGGCACTATATTGACAAGAGGGAGTTATGAGCTTACAAATAAGGAGTAGAGACTCTTAAATGTGGAAGGAGATGCATCAATTTACTTGTTTTCTTATTCCCTTACCTACACTGAAACTCTCCTATAAAAATCAGAAAACTGGGACTTTGTCTAAGAAAAGTCAGATTCGGATAAAACAAATGGCACTATGTTGATAAGAGGGAGTTCTGAGCTTACAACTAAGAAGTAGAGACTGCTAAATGTGGAAGAAGATGCATCATTTACTTGTTTTCTTATTCCTTTAGCTACACTTAAATTCTCCTATGAAAATCAGAAAACTGATACTCTGTTTATGAAAATTCATATTCTGATCCAAAATAGCACTATATTGACAAGAGGGAGTTCTGATCTTACAAATAGGAACTAGAGACTCCTAAATATGGAGGAGATGCATCATTTAATTGTTTTCTTATTCCTTTAGCTACACCCAAACTCTCTTATGAAAATCAGAAAACTGGGACTCTGTTTAAGAAAAGTCATATTCTGATCCAAAATGGCACTATATTGACAAGAGGGAGTTATCAGTTTACAAATAAGAATTAGAGACTCCTAAATGTGGAAGGAGATGCATCAATTTACTTGTTTTCTTATTCCTTTAGCTACATTAAAACTCTCCTATAAAAATCAGAAAACTGGGACTCTGTCTAAGAAAAGTCAGATTCGGATAAAAATATGGCACTATATTGACAAGAGGGTGTTCTGAGCTTACAACTAAGAAGTATAGACTGCTAAATGTGGAAGGAGATGCATCATTTACTTGTTTTCCTATTCCTTTAGCTACACTTAAACTCTCTTATGAAAATCAGAAAACTGAGACTCTGTTTAAGAAAATTCATATTCTGATCCAAAATGGAACTATATTGACAAGAGGGAGTTCTGATCTTACAAATAGGAAGTAGAGACTCCTAAATATGGAAGGAGGTGCATATTTACTTGTTTTCTTATTCTTCTAGTTACACCAAAACTCTCTTATGAAAACCAGAAAATTGGGACTTTGTTTAAGAAAAGTCATATTCTGATCCAAAATGGCACTATATTGACAAGAGGGAGTTATGAGCTTACAAATAAGAAGTATAGACTCCTAAATGTGGAAGGAGATGTATCATTACTTGTTTTCTTATTTCCTTAGCTACACTAAAACTCTCCCATGAAAATCAGAAAACTGGGACTCTGTTTAAGAAAAGTCATATTCAGATCAAAAATGGCGCTATATTGACAAGAGGGAGTTCTGAACTTACAACTAAGAAGTAAAGACTCCTAAATGTGGAAGGAGATGCATCATTTACCTGTTTTCTTATTCCTTTAGTGATAACTAAGAGTTTTCACTCTTTAAAGAGGTTATCAATACCCCTGTCCTTGTAGTACAAGGGGTTATCAAACCAAACTTGTAGTGGATACACTAATCTATGTTACTTGTAGTCTTAAGTCAAGATGGAATGATAAGGGTTTTAACTAAACTATTTAACAAGTAAATAAGCATGTAAATGAAACGAAAGATGATATTTAAACTAAGTGAAGATGCAAATAACAAGCAAATGATTCAGATGATGATAATATATGATAAAGGCAGAAGCTTTAGACAGGATACTTGACTCGGGTGCTTCCAAGCTAAACTAATGGGTTAATGAATCATTTTATCAAGCGATTTCATTTAACTTTGAACTCAAGGCATGTTAATCTTCTCATGAAAGTATTAAACAACTAAACTGATCCTCTTTCATACCAAAATCCCTTTTGAGAAGCACGAATCAGTCAGCAATAAGATTCAGTTCAAAAATGTCATTTAAGAGAACAAACTATCACTCTCGCGATGAAAGACTCGTAAACCCTTAACCGAGTGGTTCAGACATTTCTACAAACACTTTTGATGCGAGATATGTCTCAGATCTGAACCTCAAGTGATGTGCTTGGATCCAGCCTAGAGATCTCGTCGGTTAAGGAATGAAACATGCAAGACTAGACACCTAAACCCATTAATCTATCTTGAAAGCACCCTAATCTACCTATCTAAAGCCGATTAAACGACTACTCACTGATCATAACGAGCTCACTAAGTCCTTTGCAAGACGTGTAGCTAGTCATGATAAGGAGTTTAATGCTGGATGATAAAAAGAAATAAAGAAAGAACAAGATTCTGATGCAAAAACGAGATATCGGATTAGATTAATCAAGTTTCACAAAAGAGGCAAGTTCTTAAGGCTAAAAGAAGTTAAGAGATAAGATGATTAGGTTTTTGGTCCTAAAATATATTTATAGCAAAGGGAAAGTGTCGCGGGTCCGCCCGGAACAAACCGGGTACTAAGCCGCCTTCTTGGGTTGATGGGTGAGTGCCACGGTGTGTCGGAGAGTGAAGCTGAGGTCTTTATGTCGAGGAGTGCACGTGAGTCAGGATCCAAATGAAGATCTCGTGAAGAACACGTCAAGAACATGCATGAACCCTACTCTTTGATCCATCTTCACGTGTGTGTTCTTGAGCCGTCTTGTTCTTGGTTCTGGGTTTGTGACAAGGAACCTCGCCATAAAATGTTGCGGGGCTTGGTAGTCGAGGGGTTCGGGAGAACAGAGTCCGGCATGCACGCCGAGGCCATTACACCGAGGTGCACGTTCAACACTTAGTCGTTTCCAGCTTCATTTCCTACCTGTGCATGCCTTGATCCCAATACGCCGAGGCATCGGCACGACGTCTAGTCCAAAATACTCCCAAGATATGAGCCTTGACTTGAGCAATGTCGAGGCAATGATGCCGAGGCCTGAGAAAGTACTTGGCGCGTATCGCAACTCATTTAGGCTCGTATCTACCATATTGCCTTCCGGAGACAGTAACTTTCAACACACGACTCCAATTGCTCTGAGACCAGTTCCATAGTAAAGATGACTCAATAAGCTCGAACTTTGGTGAAGAAATCGTCGGAGTTTGGGAAGTGGAAGGCTTCCTGGATTTCACATCTTTGCGCCGCATTGGATTCACCGGAAAATAAGCTTTTGGACCGATGTGAACTCCGGAGACCTTATCTTTCAAACCATTGATCCGAATTGAGTGATTCTAAACGTTCTGAGAATTTCTTTCACAGATCTCAAACTTTTATGAAGACCGGGCAAGCTAGTTCGGACCGGAAAGGCTCCGTCCGACGTGATCTTTGAAATCCGCTGTTCGGTTCTCGAGTATGCGCAATGCTGGTGCTTCTTCCGGAAGCTGTATCTCTCTCCTCACTGGTCCGAATTGGATGATTCCGACTGTTCCGTAATCTTTGCTTGATTATCTCCAACTTTGATGAAAACCCCGTCAACTGATTCGGACCGGAAGGTTCCCCGGATTGCTGATCTTTGAAACGCGCGGGCAAGGGCAGGTTTTAGTCGAGAAAAGCTTCCCGCGGTAAGGAAAATGACCGAGGGCTATGTACCGCGGTAAGCTTTTTAGCCGTCAAATTCTTCTCGCCTCTGCCAAAAACTTAACCCGAGGTAATTTGTACCTGATACTCGTCTTTGGTCGATTTTGGTCGATCGGTAAGGGTTTTGGCCGATAATGAGCGTTCGGTAAGCTTTTTGACCGAGGTTTATGTCCAGCCGGTACGAGTTTTGGCCGAGATATTCCTTCAAGCGGTTTTCACCATTTTTGACCCTTTTCTTCACCGTTTTCTTCTCTGCTCCTCTTCTTAAGCTCCAAATGGTTTCCAAAGCACCTGATAAAGACTTCAAAGCATGCAAAACTCTTTGGGACCTAATGCAAGCCCTAAATCCTATTTTGATGCCTAAAGACTCAATTTACATGGGAAAACACATGATGAGGACTCTAAAATGCACTCTAAATGATGTAAAATATAGACATATCAACTCCCCCACACTTGTCCTTTGCTTGTCCTCAAGCGAAAAGAACAAATGAGAGAAAGAGGTTGTAGTGCAGATGGAGCTCATATTTCCTTTTTAGAGAGAAGTGATCACAATAAGAACTCGGATTCATGCTCAAATATGCAATGCAAAGCTATACTCAGATATTTTCCAACTAAAGCACGGAATCTCCACAAGTCATCATCACATTCAACTCTTTCACATTCATTAAGTTTGTAACCGGTGAATCAAATGATGCAAATGTTCAAATAGACTGGCTCGGCTATGGTAAGGTCGTAAGATAAAAATAATCTCATCAATATTCAAGCGGGTGTAATGCAGCAAGGGATCTCTCTATGAACGACCAAACTTTGGCAGAATGCTAAAGGTAAAAAGCAACCTGTGCATACAAGGGCAAGACTCATCACACCCCACACTCCGCTCAAAGCTTTCTCACTTGCTCACCCTCTCAAGATCCTCACTTTTCACAATTGTTTTCTTTTCACTAGGGGACTCACTTTTTGCTTTCATTCTCGAGTCTTGGAGTTCACTTATTCACACAGCTCTTCTCTTTCACAGCGTATAGCCTCTTTTCTTTTTATTTTAGAACGCTTGAGTCTTTTTGGCTTCTTTTCATTTCAGAGACTAAATTTTTCTTTTAAAAACATCAGAGCTCATCTTTTCAAATCCAAGACTCAATTCTTTTTCTTTCATCCCCCTAGCTATTTCCACTTTCTCCTTTCCACTCAACTCACCTTTTTCCACTCGCCAACAAGTCTTTTCCCCCACACTTATTCCTCGCCAATACTCTTAGTTCCTTGATGTTGGAACGTAGCACTCAATGAGACATGCCCTTGTCGCTCTAAACCTAACACTTTCTGCTAAGTTCAGTCCAAGGTGGCCTTACAATTCACACACAAACATTGGCTCGAAAGAAAGATGGGTTCAAGGTGAGGGAACTGATCCATGATGCGGATTCAGCTACTTGAGCTAAGGAAGGAGGGTGGTAAAAACAACGATTCTAGCTCAAGTATGTATATCGGTATCCACAAGCCTATTCAAGCAATGCATCAAGAGATATTTTCAATTCAAGTTCAGGGTTATCACTTAGTTAGAGTTGAATGTAATTCAAACTTGCTTCTCAGATTCAGATCGTTTCAAGCTTTACAAGCACAGGATGAGTTTCACAAGCATATTTAGTTCAAGTTCTCAAGTGATTTACTCTCTAGGAAAAAATCTATCATTACTCCTTGCACTGATGCAATCCTACATGATGCAGCTAGAATCGATCTTAGAATGCGAGATGCAACTAGAATGATGCAATTTTATCATATGTACTAAGCTAAATGAGACTCAAGAATGCAAAAGTCAAATAAGAACAAAGAAAACAAGCAGAAAACACAAGCTCCTCCCCCACACTTAAATAACACAGTCCCTTGTGTTATAAAAGCGTGTGAGAGAAGTAAAAAGACAAACTAAACAAATGCAAGATGGTATATACAAGATGCATATTTATAAGAGTTTGAAGTCGACACCTCAGTCTGAGAGGTCTGATCCCAAGTAGTACGAGAGATTTGACGTTGAGCAGGAGGGTGTGGATTGACGTGGTGGGCTGCTCTCTGAGGGTTCTGATATGTCTATATTTTACATCATTTAGGTTGCATTATAGAGTCCTCATCATGTGTTTTCTCATGTAAATTGAGTCTTTAGGCGTCAAAATAGGACTTAGGGCTTGCATTAGGTCCCAAAGAGTTTTGCCTGTTTTGAAGTCTTTATCAGGAGCTTTGGAGACCAGTTGGAGCCTAAGAAGAGGAACAGAAAAGAAACTGGTGAAGAAAAGGGTCAAAAATGGTGAAAACCGCTTGGAGGAATTTCTCGGCCGAATCTCGTACCGGCTGGTCGGAAACCTCGGCCAAAATGTTTACCGGACGCTCATTACCGGCCAAAACCGATCGGCCAGAATCGAGTATCGAGTGCAAAAATACCACAGGACAAGTTTTTGACCGAGGCAAGAATTTTTACGACCAAAAAGCTTACCGCTGTACACAGCCCTCGGCCATTTTTCTTACCGCGGGAAGGTTTTTACGACCAAAAGTTGTCCTTGCCCGCGCAATTCAGAGATCAGCAATCCGGGGAACCTTCCGGTCCGAATCAGTTGGAGGGGTCTTCACCAAAGTTGGAGATAATCAAGCAAAGATTCCAGAACAGTTAGAATCATCCAATTCGGACCAGTGGAGAGAAAGATATGGCTTCCGGAGCATTCACCAGCATTGCGCATACCAGAGAACTGAACGGCGAACTTCAAAGATCATGGCGGACGGAGCCCCTCCAGACCGACCCAGCATACCCGATCTTCACCAAAGTTCGATATCCATGGAAGATCTTCTCAGAGCATTTGTAATCGCTCAATTCGGAGCAAAGGTTTGGAAGATAGGGTCTCCGGAGTTCACATCGGTCTAAAAGTCTATTTTCCGGTGATTTCAATGCGGCGCAAAGATGTTAGATCCAGGAAGCCTTCCACTCCCCAAGCTCCGATGATTTCTTCACCAAAGTTCGAGCTTATTGAGTCATCTTGAATGTGGAACTGGTCCCAGAGCAATTGGAGTCGTGTGCTGAAAGTTACTGGTTCCGGAAGGTGACATGGTCGATACAAGCCTAAAAGAGTTGCGATACGCGCTAAGTATTTTCACAAGCCTCGGTATCTTTACCTTGGCGTCACGCAAGTCGAGGCTCATATCTTGGAAGTATTCTGGACTAGACCTCGTGCCAAAGCCTTGGTATGGTTAGATCAAGGCATGCATACGTAAGAACTGAAGCTGGAAACGACTAAGTGTTGAAAGTACACCTCGGTGTAATGACCTCGGCGTGCATGCCGGACTGTGTTCTCCCAAACACCTCGACATCATGACCCCTCGACATTTTATCCCGAGGTCCCTTGTCACGAACCCAGAATCAAGAACAGAATGGCTCAAGAACATACACGTGAGGAAAGATCTAAGACTAGGGTTCATGCATGTTCTTGACGTGTTCTTCACGAGATCTTCATCTGGATCCTGACTCACGTGCCCGCCTCGGCATGAAGACCTCGGCTTCACTTTCCGACACACCGTGGCACTCACCCATCAACCCAAGAAGGCGGTTCAGTACCCGGTTTGTTCCGGGCTGACCCGCGACGCTTTCCCTTTGCTATAAATACATTTTGAGACTAAAAACCTAGTTATCATATCTTTTATCTGTTTTTAGCTTTAAGAACTTGCCTCTTTTGTGAAACTTGATTAATCTAATCCGATATCTCGTTTTTGCATCAGAATCTTGTTCTCTCTTTATTTCTTTTATCATCCAGCATCAAAACTCCTTATCATGACTAGTTACACGCTTGCAAAAGACTTAGTGAGCTCGTTATGATCAATGAGTAGTCATTTAAGCGGCTTTAGATAAGTAGATTAGGGTGCTTTCAAGATAGATTAGTGGGTTTAGGTGTCTAGTCTTGCATGTTTCATTCTTTAACCGACGAGATCTCTAGGCTGGATCCAAGCATATCACTTGAGGTTCAGATCTGAGGCATATCTCGCATCAAAAGTGTTTGTAGAAATGTCTGAACCACTCGGTTAAAGGTTTAAGAGTCTTTCATCGCGAGAGTGATAGTTTGTTCTCTTAAATGACATATTTGAACTGAATCTTATTGCTGATTGATTCGTGCTTCTCAAAAGATATTTTGGTATGAAGGAGGATCAGTTTAGATGTTTAATACTTTCATGAGAAGTTTAACATGCCTTGAGTTCAAAGTTAAATGAAATCGCTTGATAAAATGATTCATTAACCCAGTAGTTTAACTTGGAAGCACCCGAGTCAAATATCTTGTCTAAAGCTTCTGCCTTTATCATTCATTATCATCATCTGAATCACCTGTTTGTTGTTTGCATCTTGATTAGTTTAAATCTCTGTTTTTATTTAATTTTATTGCTTATTTGCTTGTTAATCATCGTCACCAAACTTTTACCTTCTTGTCTTGACTTAAAAGAACAAATGACATAGGCTAGTGTCTCGTTTACAAGCTTGGTTTGACACCCCTTAAACTAATTTGACAAGGGGATTGATAACCCTTCTAAGAGCCTGAAAACTCTTA
Source organism: Eutrema salsugineum (assembly GCF_000478725.1). Classification (NCBI taxonomy): domain Eukaryota; kingdom Viridiplantae; phylum Streptophyta; class Magnoliopsida; order Brassicales; family Brassicaceae; genus Eutrema; species Eutrema salsugineum. Next base: position 13,509,426 of record NW_006256547.1, on the reverse strand, counting down.
GTTATCAATTGGCGCCGTTGCCAACTTGTAGGAGCATTAGTCTCTTGTTTGTTCTTAAGTTCAAGCTTTTCTTTCTTTTGTTTTACTAACTCCTTTCCAAGTTCTTTTTTTGTTTTCAGGTGCATGAATACCAGGTCTCGGAGCACAGGATCGCTTTTCCCATACGACGATAACATCGACAGATTAGAAAGGCGAGCTCGCGAGAGAGAACGGCACTTTGACAGACTTGGAATGGCAGAACAACAGCGAATGGAGCAACAGGCTCAGGCAGCCGAGCACCAGGCTCAGGCTAATCAAGCGCAGGCAGGAAAAAATGAACAACAAGCCTATGTTAATCAGCAACAGGCTCAAAGAAACGAACGGCTTGCTCAGCAAAACCAACACCAAGCGAATAGAAATGAGCAACAAGCCCATCATGTTCATCCGCCACCGCCACAAGTTCAGAGACAACATCCTCCAATCTGTGTTGGAGAGAATGACCGAGCTAATGCGCACCAATACCGAGCTGGGATTCAAGCTCCACCAGTTCAAAACAACAACTTTGAAGTTAAAGCCTCCCTGCTCAATATGGTGCAAAACTCAAAGTTCCACGGTCTGGCTGGAGAAGACCCTCTCGAGCATCTAGATCAATTTGATCGGGTTTGCGACTTAACCAAGATAAATGGCGTCTCCGAAGATAGCTTCAAGCTACGCCTGTTCCCTTTCAGCCTCGGTGATAAAGCACACCAGTGGGAAAAGAATATACCGAGGGGTTCTATACAAACCTGGGAGCAGTGTAAACTGGCGTTCTTATCAAAGTTGTTTTCCACATCACGCACGGCTAAGCTCAGGAATCAGATCTCAAGTTTTACGTAGCACAACAACGAGAGCTTTAGTGAGGCCTGGGAACGGTTTAGTAGCTATACTAACCAATGCCCACACCACGGCTTCTCAGAGGCATCCCTCTTGAGTAATCTATACCGAGGTGTACTCCCCAAGATCAGAAACCAACTCGATACAGCTTCAAATGGGAATTTTCTTGGGAAAGAGATCAATGCGGCAATGGAACTAGTCGAGAACCTAGCTATGTCCAATGACACATATGGAGAGGACTTTGACAGAGCAAACCGTACAGAGGGATCTAGTGATGAACAGCGTATGAAAAAGGATATAAGAGAGCTTCAGAGCAAGCTTGACAATGTTTTGATGGCGACTCAAAAGCCAATAAACTTTGTAGGCGAGTTTGATGAGCAAGGGCCAAGTTTTGACCATGTTAATGAAGATGGTCTAACACAAGAGGAGCTGAATTACATAGGGAATCAGCAGAGGTATCAGCGGTTTAACAACTACAACAGTAACTCAAACCTCTCATACAGAAACCCGAATGTAGCTAATCCCCAAGACCAAGTGTACCCTGCTCAACAACAACAACAAAGCTATGCTCAAAAGGCTCCTTTTCAGAATACCTTCCAACCCAAGCAACAGTTCAGTGGGCAACAGCACGGATACACTCAGCAGAATCAAGCGGCTCAGGGTAACAACTTCAACAACCAACCACAGCAACACAAGTTTCCACCAGGGTTCAATCCGCAGCCGATGGGTAATCAACAACAGATTCAGGGAACGGGTCAGAATCAGATGGGGAACGACGTCTGTGGGATATTACAGCAACTGTTACAGGGCCAGCAAAGGGTTGAGAGCCAGCACGCGACAATGCAGCAAGATATCAGAGAGCTTAAGCAGAATCAAGCTTCTACATCATCAAGAGGCCCGGCTTTACCGGGTAAACCGGAGCCGAACCCTAAAGAGTATGTGAACGCCATCACCTTGAGGAGTGGTAAGGAATTACAAACTCCAACGCCTAAGACAAAGCTCATTGAGGCCACTGAGCAATTAGAGGGGGAGGCAGCCTCAGATGATGCGTGTAAAGAAGCGGTTTTTGAGAAGGAACCGATCAAGGACAAAGGAAAAGAGGTGGAAAAGACAACCGAGCTTGAAAAGCCCTATGTTCCACCACCACCTTATCAACCCAAGATACCGTTCCCAGGGCGTTTCAAAAAGAAAATCTTAGACAAAGCCAAGGCAGTCTTTGAAAAACACTTGGAGAACACGCAACTCACCTTACCCATTATAGATGCTTTCTTAGCCATACCCCAGCTTGGGAAGTTTCTAAAGGACGCGATCCTCAACAAGACGAAGGAGATCCAAGGTATGGTGATACTGAGTCAAGAGTGCAGCACAATAATACAAAGGAGATCTATACCAAGGAAGCTATCCGATCCGGGCAGCTTTACTTTGCCGTGTGCTTTAGGTCACCTGAATTTCTCAAACTGTTTATGTGACCTTGGAGCTTCTGTGAGCTTAATGCCTTACACGGTGGCCAAGAGATTGGGATACAAAAGCAACAAGCCGGCCAAGATCTCTCTTGTATTAGCTGATAGATCGGTTAGATTACCGGTAGGGTTGCTTGAGGATCTACCTTTGAGGATCGGTGAGATAGAAATCCCCACGGACTTCATAGTTCTTGAGATGGACGAGGAACCATTAGACCCTATCATCTTGGGCCGACCGTTCTTAGCAACCGCAGGAGCCATAATAGATGTGAGAGGAGGAATGATTGAACTACACATCGGTTCCGAGACTATGAAGTTCAATGTGAAGGAGATGATGAAGAAACCGACCATTGGAGGTCAGGTTTTCTATGTGGAGGTAATGGAGGAGCTGGCTGATGAGCTCCTGGAAGAGTTAAACGCAGAAGACCCATTACAAGTGGTCTTGACACGTGAACAAAACGAGCACGGGTACTTGAACGAGGGAAGCGAGGTGTACAAGCGTCTTTTGGACCAACCGAGGGAACTTGGAGCTGAAGCGAGGTTTTTGGAGCTCCACACGAGCAGCCTCGACATTCTAGACAGCGAGGAGTCCAAGGGAAAAGAAGAGACACCTCGGGATATCATGGCCGTGACAACTCATACCGAGGCCGATGGTAAACCGCGCGAGAATGAAGCAAAGGCCGAGGAAGCTGTTCCAAGCCAATGCAGCTTTGATGCCGATTGGAATGAGGCAGACGCACCCCCTGTTGAGATCAAGCCTCTACCAACAGGGCTCAGGTATGCGTTCTTAGGTCTGAACTCTACCTTTCCTGTGATCATAAACGATAGCTTGCTTGAACATGAAGAACATGCATTGCTTAATGAAATAAGGAAATTCAGGAGAGCCATAGGGTATTCCTTGGCTGACATTAGAGGGATCTCTCCTGATATATGCACCCACAGGATCCACCTAGAGGACCAAGCCATGTCCTCTATTGAGCACCAACGACGGCTTAACCCAAACCTCAAAGAGGTGGTTAAGAAGGAGATACTAAAGCTCCTTGAGGCAGGGATAATATATCCAATCTCTGACTCTCGGTGGGTATCTCCTGTACAGGTTGTACCCAAGAAAGGTGGGATCACAGTGGTGAAAAACGATAAGGATGAACTCATAGCCCAAAGAACTATAACCGGCCATCGCATGTGCATTGACTATAGGAAATTGAATTCTGCATCAAGAAAAGATCATTTCCCTTTACCATTCATTGATCAAATGCTTGAACGGTTAGCGAATCATCCTTATTTCTGTTTTCTCGATGGATACTATGGATTCTTCCAAATACCAATAGATCCAAGAGACCAAGAGAAAACCACATTCACCTGCCCTTATGGCACTTATGCTTATAGAAGAATGCCATTCGGTTTGTGTAATGCACCGGCCACTTTTCAAAGATGTATGATGCACATTTTCTCTGATCTAATTGAAGAGAAAGTTGAGGTGTTTATGGATGACTTCTCCGTATACGGCTCCTCCTTCTCCGAATGTCTTGCTAATCTTTCTCAGGTTCTCAAGCGATGTGAGGAGCATAGGCTTGTCTTGAACTGGGAGAAGTGTCATTTCATGGTCCAAGAAGGCATTGTCTTGGGACACAAGGTATCAGAGAAAGGCATCGAGGTGGATAAGGCCAAGATCGAGGTGATGGTGAACCTACAAGCCCCGAATTCTGTGAAATGAATAAGAAGCTTCCTTGGCCACGCTGGGTTCTATAGACGGTTCATCAAGGATTTCTCCAAGATAGCCAGGCCCTTGACCAGGTTATTGTGCAAGGAAGTGGATTTCAACTTTGATGAAGAATGTGAGGAAGCGTTCAAGAGAATAAAGGAGGCTTTGATCAGTGCACCGATTGTACAAGCCCCTGATTGGTCTTTACCATTCGAAGTGATGACTGATGCATCTGACTATGCCGTGGGAGCTGTCTTGGGACAGAAGAAAGATAAGAAGCTCCATGTGATCTACTATGCAAGCCGCACCTTAGACTCGGCTCAAGAAAAGTATGCCACCACCGAGAAGGAAAATGAATTTGATAAATTCAGGAGTTATCTAGTGGGATCAAAGGTTACAGTTTACACAGATCATGCAGCCTTGAGATATCTGATGGCTAAGAAGGACGCTAAGCCGAGGTTGCTGAGGTGGATCCTATTACTCCAAGAGTTTGATATGGAGATACTTGACAAGAAAGGCATTGAAAACGGAGCCGCAGATCACCTCTCCAGGTTGAGGATTGAAGAACAGGTCCCAATTGATGATGCATTACCAGAGGAGACCCTTATGCTAGTCAGGTCTTACCTAGAAGTGGAGGAAGCCAACACGATCAAAGAAAGAAGCCTACCATGGTTCGCAGATCTAGTGAACTACTTGTCTTGCGGTTTAGAGCCACCGGATCTTGATACCTATCAAAGAAGAAGTTCTTTAGAGATGTGATGATGTATTATTGGGATGAGCCGTACCTTTACGTGCTTAACAAGGACCATCTCTATAGGCGATGCTTGGCCGAAGAAGAAATTCATCCGGTGCTACAAGAATGCCACGGCTCATCGTATGGTGGTCATTTAGGTGCGTTCAAGACAGTTGCCAACGTTCTACAGAGCGGTTTCTGGTGGCCAACCATGTTCAAAGACGCCCAAGAAGTAGTCTCGAGGTGTGAAGCTTGTCAAAGGCACGGAAACATATCCAAAAGGAATGAAATGCCCCAAAACCCAATCTTTGAGGTAGAAGTCTTCGACTGTTGGGGCATTGACTTCATGGGTCCCTTTGTAAGCTCATATGGGAATCAATATATCCTTGTAGCAGTGGATTATGTGAGTAAATAGGTTGAAGCGGTTGCATCTCCGACCAACGATTCAAAAGTGGTGGTAAAACTCTTCAAGAGTATCATTTTCCCACGGTTTGGAGTACCAAGAGTAGTCATCAGTGATGGGGGAAGCCATTTCATCAACAAGACTCTTGAGAGTCTTTTGAAGAAGCACGGAGTAAAGCACAAGGTGGCCACCCCTTATCATCCGCAAACCAGCGGCCAAGTGGAGGTTTCCAACCGTCAGATAAAGGCCATTTTGGAAAGGACCGTAAACTCATCTAGGAAGGATTGGAACAAGAAACTTGACGATGCTCTGTGGGCTTACAGAAACGCCTACAAAACCCCCATTGGAATCTCACCGTTTAACTTGCTCTATGGGAAAAGCTGTCATCTACCGATTGAGTTGGAATACAAAGCCTTGTGGGCAGTGAAACTTTTGAACTTTGACATCAAGACCGCACAAGAGAAAAGAGTTCTACAGCTTCATGAGCTAGAGGAGATCCGGTTAGATGCTTTTGAGAGCTCTAAGATCTACAAAGAAAGAACCAAGGCGCTCCATGACAAGAAGATACACAAGAGAGAGTTCAAAGAAGGGGACCAAGTTCTGTTATTTAACTCAAGACTGAAACACACATGAAACACTTAGAACGAAGAAGAGGCTTTGCGAGGTCCAAAGAAGAGACGTGGAAGCTATGGGGATTTACTCGTTGGCACGGGCTCAGACAACTCGGCTTGGTACCCTCGGGGTGGAACAAGTCGAGGCAGCTCAGAGTAACACGAGAAAATTTGGCTTGGTCCGTACAGCCCACGTCATCCCCATACCGCGTCCATTTGAAGGGTTGCGCGGCATTTTGAATTTGAACACCCGGTCAAAGTAGTTTTTGGCACGGTCAACGGCTGGAGCTGGAGCAGAAGGGGGGACCAGTGCCACAACAGTCCAAATGCCAGCTGGAAAGCGCGCTCCAGCCCATACCAACCTCCATACTTAGCCAAAACGCAGGGTTTGCCCTCTTGACTCTTTTCTCTGCATTTCACGAACACAACTCACTCATTTGTCGTTCATTTTGCGTGATTCCAAGCGTTCTAGACTCGTTAGGGTGTTGTCTACTCTGCATAAGCATCTCATTCAGCTTAAATCTTGCATTCCCAAAGGTATTTGCATCTTAAAGAACTCATCTTTTTCCTTCATTCTTTGCGAGCTTAAATGTTTGTAAAATGTGGAATCGATTCTTTTAGAGTATATCGGCCTTTGGGAACGATTTTGTAAATTTCACCAGGGTAGACAACACACGAAAAACCGGTCTTTGCATTTAACATCACTTGCTCTTGAGTTTTTAAAATTCTTGAGGAAATGCGCTTGGAATCGGTCTTAATGATGATTTGTGTGTTTGAGCTGAAATGTCTAGATAACTTGTCTCTAATCGGTTGTTCTGGCTTGTTCTTACTCTCCTTGATGTTTGAAAAAGCTATGAATATCAGTTCTGCTAGAGAAAAAGTTTTGTACTTGCCAATCTTGAGATACATGTGCTTAACGATGTACTTGGCTCTGACGGTTTCTTTGAGAATCTCCCTTGCAGATGACCGGAGACCGAACCGTTCCTACCCACGAGACAAACAGAAGTGCGGGCCAGAAGAGAGTTTTGAAGGGTAAAGCCGTTGCCGTGCCACGTAGTGGAGAGACCAGCAAGAAACCCTCGATGCGACCCGATGACGAGCCAACCCCCAAACGAGCAAGAAATACTGAGCTCACTCTGGCACCAGCTCTCGAGTCAAAGAGGAACGGGAAGAAGGCAGCTGTGGGATCTGATGACGACGAGCCCGGAGCCTTAGTCCCTTATGTAGACAACGGTGACAAAAAGTTCAAGAAAGAACCAAAGGCCGAGCCCGAGGATGAGCACTTCCCAACCATTGAGGAATAGTTGGACCACTTTAACTCAATCAGAGTGGCTCAAGGTTGATTCCCTGACTTGGAGTTGCTGAAGAAACTCGAGATACTTGATGACGTGACCCTCATTTTTGAGAATATGGGCTTGGCAAAGTTCTTTGAGATGAGCGATGTTGCCTATGAAGGGATTACACAGCAGTTTCTTGCAACCTTGGAGGTCATCATCTACCCGAAGAGAGATCCAAAGCGTTTACATGGCAAAGGATTCGGCCACGTTGAGTTTGAAATGGATAGCGTGCACTACAAGGTCAGTTTCAAGGAGCTTGATGAAATCTTTGGGTTTGAAAGGAATGGAAGCTCGCTTGACAAGTTTGTGTACCCTCGTGATGAGTTGGGCGCCTTGTGGGAAACAATATCTTTTGGACCCTACCTCGGAGGCAAGAGCAAGACAAGCTGCATAAGGAACCCTGCGATCAGATACACAAACCGCGTCCTAGCATCAACATTCTTCTCGACCTTTAACCCTGGTGTTATTCACACGGCCGAGCTTGAACTGTTGGGACTCGGACTGAAGCCGTTCATCACTCAAATGAAGAACAAGAAAAAGTTCCAAGGGCCACTGCATGTACCATCATTGGGTGCATTCTTTGCCATTCAAATGCTCACTTATCGGCACAATGTATGGTGCGACCGCAAGAAGCGAGGAGCAAGAAGACTTCAGAACGGTTGGATAGTTACCAAGATCCTGAGGGCTCAAGGGTTTATATTCCCTGATTCACCAAAGAAGCCGAATCTCATTGATGAGTTATACCTAAGCAAAAGTGGTTTCTTCGGAGGCAAGTCAGGGGACAAATGGGTTTACAACTTCACCCTACTGCATAGAGACGGCACGCAGGTTCTACTGCCTAACCAAAGCCTCACCACGCTCGACAAGCAGTGTAACGTCTCATTCTATGTCCTCAAAGATCAGTTGTATAACCCAGCTCTCGACCCACCAACACGCAAATTCACCAAGGCAACACCTAGCAAACCCGAGAACACTAATGGCCTGGAAGATTGTGATAAGGAGGAGCAGAGACACTATGAGAGAATGATCGGAGCAGGCCGCTATCACTTTGATCCGCAAGTGTGGGGTGAGCCTGAATACCACACCAAGAAGCTGTATTCACGAGTGAACACCCTCCAAAAGTGGTGTAAGTGGCAAGACAAAACCATCCACGCATTGGTGGATTGTGTAAGGCATTTGAAGAAGAAAGTAAAGCAGCTCACGAGGCCATCCTCACCGGATAAGAACTCAGCGACCTCAACCGCACCGATTACAGAAGAAGGAGTTGGAGAAAGCTCAAACGCGAGGAACCCGGAGTTTCCACCAGGCAAAGAAGACTGGATCGATCCAGCCACGGCTTTCCTGCCTGAACCCTCAGAAAGCAGCCCACCACTTCCGCCCACTCCCTCGTGCTCAACATCGAATCCCTCGCACTACTTGGGATCCGACCTCTCCGACTAAGGTATCGACTTCAAACCTTGTACATATGCATCTTGTATATATCATCTTGCATTCGTTCAGTTTGTCTTTCCACTTCTCTCACACGCTTCTATAACACAAGGGACTGTGTTATCTAAGTGTGGGGGAGGAGCTTTGTGTTTGCTAATCTTGTTTTCTTTGTCCTTATTTGACTTTTTCATTCTTGAGTCTCATTTAGCTCGCTAATACATGTGATAAATTACATCATTCCAGTTGCATCTCGCATTTTAAGATCGAGTCTAGTTGCATCATGTAGGATTGCATCAGTGCAAGGAGCAATGATAGATTTTTTCCTAGAGAGTAAATCACTTGAGAACTTGAACTAAATATGCTTGTGAAACTCATTCTGTGCTTGTAAAGCTTGAAACGATTTTAATCTGAGAAGCAAGTCTAAATTACACTCAACTCTAGCTAAGTGATAACCCTGAACTTGAAATGGAAATATCCTTTGATGCATTGCTTAAATAGGCTTGTGGATACCGATATACATACTTGAGCTAGAATCATTGTTTTTACCACCCTCCTTCCTTAGCTCAAGTAGCTGAATCCGCATCATGGATCAGTTCCCTCACCTTGAACCCATCTTTCTTTCGAGCGAATGTTTGTATGTGAATTGTAAGGCCACCTTGGGCTGAACTTGGCAAAAAGTGTTAGGTTTAGAGCGACAAGGGCTTGGCTCATTGAGTGATATGTTCCAACATCAAGGAACTGAGAGTATTGGCGAGAAATAAGTGTGGGGGAAAAGACTTGTTGGTGAGTGGAAAAAGGTGAGCTGAGTGGAAAAAGGTGAGCTGAGTGGAAAAGTGAGAGTGGAAATAGCTAGCGGAATGAATGAAAATGAATTAAGTCCTGGATGTGAAAAGATAAGCTCTGAAATGAAAAGAAGCCAAAGGCTCAAGTGTTCTGAAATGAAAATGCAAAGAGGCTATACGCTATGAAAGAAAAGAGCTGTGTGAATAAGTGAAAACCAAGGCTTGAAAATAAAAGAAAAAGGCGAGTCCCCTAGTGAAAAGAGAACGATTGTGAAGAGTGAGGATTCTGAGAGGGTGAGCAAGTAAGAAACGCTTTGAGTGGAGTGTGGGGTGTGATGAGTCTTGCCCTTGTATGCATCAGTTGCTTTTTACCTTTAGCATTCTGCCAAAGTTTGGTCGTTCATAGAGAGATCCTTGTTGCATTGCACCCGCTTGAATATTGATGAGATCATTTTTATCTCATGACCTTACCCTAGCCAAGCCAGCCTATTTGAACATTGCATCATTTGATTCACCGGTTACGAACTTAATGAATGTGAAAGAGTTGAATGTGATAATGACTTGTGGAGATTCCGTGTTTTAGTTGGAAAATATCCGAGTATAGCTTTGCATTGCATATTTGAGCATGAATCCGAGTTCTCTTGTGGTCACTTCTCTCTAAAAAAGGAAATATGAGCTCCATCTGCATTACAACCTCTCTCTCTCATTTGTTCTTTTTGCTTGAGGACAAGCAAAGGACAAGGGTGGGGGAGTTGATATGTCTATATTTTACATCATTTAGGTTGCATTATAGAGTCTTCATCATGTGTTTTCTCATGTAAATTGAGTCTTTAGGCGTCAAAATAGGACTTAGGGCTTGCATTAGGTCCCAAAGAGTTTTGCATGTTTTGAAGTCTTTATCAGGAGCTTTGGAGACCATTTGGAGCCTTAGAAGAGGAACAGAAAAGAAAACGGTGAAGAAAAGGGTCAAAACTGGTGAAAACCGCTTGGAGGAATTTCTCGGCCAAATCTCGTACCGGCTAGTCGGAAACCTCGGCCAAAATGTTTACCGGACGCTCATTACCGGCCAAAAACCTTACCGATCGGCCAGAATCGAGTATCGAGTGCAAAAATAACACGGGACAAGTTTTTGACCGAGGCAAGAATTTTTACGACCAAAAAGCTTACCGCGGTACACAGCCCTCGGCCATTTTTCTTACCGCGGGAAGGTTTTTACGACCAAAAGTTGTCCTTGCCCGCGCAATTCAGAGATCAGCAATCCGGGGAACCTTCCGGTCCGAATCAGTTGGCGGGGTCTTCACCAAAGTTGGTGATAATCAAGCAAAGATTCCAGAACAGTTGGAATCATCCAATTCGGACCAGTGGAGAGAAAGATATGGCTTCCGGAGCATTCACCAGCATTGCGCATACCCGAGAACTGAACGGCGAACTTCAAAGATCATGGCGGACGGAGCCCCTCCAGACCGACCCAGCTTACCCGATCTTCACGAAAGTTCGAGATCCATGGAAGATCTTCTCAGAGCATTTGGAATCGCTCAATTCGGAGCAAAGGTTTGGAAGATAGTGTCTCCGGAGTTCACATCGGTCTAAAAGTCTATTTTCCGGTGATTTCAATGCGGCGCAAAGATGTTAGATCCAGGAAGCCTTCCACTCCCCAAGCTCCGATGATTTCTTCACCAAAGTTTGAGCTTATTGAGTCATCTTGAATGTGGAACTGGTCCCAGAGCAATTGGAGTCGTGTGCTGAAAGTTACTGCTTCCGGAAGGTGACATGGTCGATACAAGCCTAAAAGAGTTGCGATACGCGCTAAGTATTTTCACAAGCCTCGGTATCTTTACCTTGGCGTCACGCAAGTCGAGGCTCATATCTTGGAAGTATTCTGGACTAGACCTCGTGCCAAAGCCTTGGCATGGTTAGATCGAGGCATGCATACGTAATAACTGAAGCTGGAAACGACTAAGTGTTGAAAGTACACCTCGGTGTAATGACCTCGGCGTGCATGTCGGACTGTGTTCTCCCAAACACCTCGACATCATGACCCCTCGACATTTTATCCCGAGGTCCCTTGTCACGAACCCAGAATCAAGAACAGAATGGCTCAAGAACATACACGTGAGGAAAGATCAAAGACTAGGGTTCATGCATGTTCTTGACGTGTTCTTCACGAGATCTTCATCTGGATCCTGACTCACGTGCACGCCTCGGCATGAAGACCTCGGCTTCACTTTCCGACACACCGTGGCACTCACCCATCAACCCAAGAAGGCGGTTCAGTACCCGGTTTGTTCCGGGCTGACCCGCGATGCTTTCCCTTTGCTATAAATACATTTTGAGACTAAAAACCTAGTTATCATATCTCGTATCTGTTTTTAGCTTTAAGAACTTGCCTCTTTTGTGAAACTTGATTAATCTAATCCGATATCTCGTTTTTGCATCAGAATCTTGTTCTCTCTTTATTTCTTTTATCATCCAGCATCAAAACTCCTTATCATGACTAGTTACACGTCTTGCAAAAGACTTAGTGAGCTCGTTATGAACAATGAGTAGTCGTTTAAGCGGCTTTAGATAAGTAGATTAGGGTGCTTTCAAGATAGATTAGTGGGTTTAGGTGTCTAGTCTTGCATGTTTCATTCTTTAACCGACGAGATCTCTAGGCTGGATCCAAGCATATCACTTGAGGTTCAGATCTGAGGCATATCTCGCATCAAAAGTGTTTGTAGAAATGTCTGAACCACTCGTTTAAAGGTTTAAGAGTCTTTCATCGCGAGAGTGATAGTTTGTTCTCTTAAATGACATATTTGAACTGAATCTTATTGCTGATTGATTCGTGCTTCTCAAAAGATATTTTGGTATGAAGGAGGATCAGTTTAGATGTTTAATACTTTCATGAGAAGTTTAACATGCCTTGAGTTCAAAGTTAAATGAAATCGCTTGATAAAATGATTCATTAACCCATTAGTTTAACTTGGAAGCACCCGAGTCAAATATCTTGTCTAAAGCTTCTGCCTTTATCATTCATTATCATCATCTGAATCACCTGTTTGTTGTTTGCATCTTGATTAGTTTAAATCTCTGTTTTTATTTAATTTTATTGCTTATTTGCTTGTTAATCATCGTCACCAAACTTTTACCTTCTTGTCTTGACTTAAGAGAACAAATGACATAGGCTAGTGTCTCGTTTACAAGCTTGGTTTGACACCCCTTATACTACTTTGACAAGGGGATTGATAACCCTTCTAAGAGCCTGAAAACTCTTAGTTATCAGGTTCAGGTAAGAAAGCCGTGGCAGGATCGATCCAGTCCTCTTTGCCTGGTGGAAACTCCGGGTTCCTTGCGTTTGAGCTTTCTCCAACCTCTTCTTGTGTAACCGGTGCGGTTGAGGTTGCCGAGTTCTTGTCCGGTGAGGATGGCCTGGCGAGTTGCTTGACTTTCTTTTTCAGGTGCCTTACACAGTCCACCAACGCATGAATGGTGTTCACTCGCGAATACAGCTTCTTGGTGTGGTATTCAGGTTCACCCCACACATCTGGGTCAAAGTGATATCGGCCTGCTCCAGTCCTTCTCTCAGCGTGACTTTATTCCTCATTCTCGCATCCGGCCTGGCCATTCTCGTTCTGAGGCCTGCTAGGTGCGGCTTTGGTGCACTTGCGCATTGGTGGGTTAAGAGATGGGTTGTACAACTGGTCCTTAAGAACATAGAAGGAGACGTTGCAATGCTTATCAAGCATGGTGAGGCCTCGGTTAGGCAGTAGAACTTGTGTGCCGTCTCTGTGCATCAGTGTGAAGTTGTAAACCCATTTATCTCCGGACTTGCCTCCAAAGAAACCATTTTTACTTAAGTATTGCTCATCAATGAGATTCGGCATTGATGGTGAATCAGGGAATATGAACCCTTGAGCTCTCAGAATCTTAGTGACAATCCAACCGTTCTGAAGCCTCCTTGCTCCTTTCTTCTTTCGGTCGCACCATACATTGTGCCGGTAAGTAAGCATTTGAATCGCAAAGAACGCGCCTAAAGAGGGTACATGCATTGGCCCTTGGAACTCCTTCTTGTTATTCATTTGAGTGGTGAGCAGCTTCAGTCCAAGTCCTAACAGTTCAAGCTAGGCCGTATGAATAACACCAGGGTTATAGGTCGAGAAGAATGTAGAGGCTAGAACTCTGTTGGTGTATCTGATCGCAGGGTTTCTGATGCAACTCGTCTTGCTCTTGCCTCCCAAGTAAGGTCCAAAAGCGATTGTTTCCCACAGGGCAGCCAGCTCTTCTTTCGGGTACACGAACTTATCTAGCGAGCTTCCGTTTCTCTCAAATCCAAATATCTCATCAAGCTCTTTGAAACTGACCTTGTAATGCACCCCCTCCATGTCAAACTCAATGTGGCCGAACCCTTTGCCATGTAAGCGCTTGGGATCTCTCTTGGGGTAGATGACAACCTCCAAAGTGGCAAGAAACTGTTGTGTGATCCCCTCGTAAGCAACATAGCTCATCATAAAGAACTCGGCCAATCCCATGTTTTGAAAGATCAGGGTAACATCGTCGAGTATCTCGAGCTTCCTCAACAACTCCATATCAGGAAACCGACCTTTAGCCACCCTTATAGAGTTAAAATGGTCCAAATACTCCTCGGTTGTTGCGAAATGTTCTTCCTCGGGCTCGGGCTTCGGTTCCTTTTTGGCCTTCTTGCCACGATCGCTTTCATGAGGTACCAGGGCTCTCAGCTCATCTTCATCAGATCCAACAGCATCCTGCTTCCCATTCCTCCTTGATTCAAGAGCTGGTGTCGGAGTGAGTTCAGCGTTCTTTGCGCGTTTAGCAGCTGGCTCGCCATCGGGTCTTGTTGAGGGTTTCTTGCTTGTTCCTCCATTGCGTGCCACGGCCACGGCTTTTCCTTTTGTACCTCTTCTCTGGACCTCGCTTTTGCTCGTCTCTCGAGCAGGAACGGTTCGTTCGCCGGTCATCTGCAAGAGAGATTCTCAAGAAAACCGTTAGACCGAAGTATATAGCTAAGCACATGTATCTCAAGATGGCAAGAACAGAGCTTTTCCTCTAACATGACCGGTTTTATAGCTTCTTCAAACATCAAAGAGATTAACAACAAGCTAGAACAACCGGTGAGAGTTAAGATATCTAGACAGTTTAGCTCAACAACTCAGTTCACCATTTAAGCCGATTCCAAGCACATTTTCTCAGGAATTTTAAAAACTCAAGAACAAATGATTTTCAGTGCAAAGACTAGTTTCTCATGCGTTGTCTATCCTGATGGAATTTTTAAAATTGTTCCCAAAGGCCGATATGCTCTAAAAGAATCGATTCCACATTTTACAAACATTATGGCTCGCAAAGAATGAAGGAAAAAGATGAGTTCTTTAAGATGCAAATACCTTTGGGAATGCAAGGTTCAAGCTCAGTGGAGATGCTTATTCAGAATAGACAACACCTTAACGATTCTAGAGCACTTGGAATCTCGTGAAATGAGTGAGAAATGAGAAAGTTGTGTTCGTGAAATGCAGAGAAAAGAGTGAAGAGGGCAAACTCTGCGTTTTGGCTCGGGATGGAGGCTGGTATGGGCTGGAGCGCCCTTTCCAGCTGGCATTTGGACTGTTGTGGGACTGGTCCCCCCTTCTGCTCCAACTCCAGCCGTTGACCGCGCCAAAAACCGTCTTGACCGGGCATTTAAATTCAAATTACCGCGCAAAGCCTTCAAATGGACGCGGTAATGGTATGACGTGGGCCGTACGGACTAAACCAATTTTTCTCGTGTTAACTTGAGCGGCCTCGACTTGTTCCACCTCAAGGGCACCAAGCCGAGTGGTTTGAGCTCATGCGAACGAGTAAATCTCCGTGGCCTTCACGTCTTTTCCTTAGACCGCGCAAAGCCTCTTCTTCGATCTAAGTGTTCCAAGTGTTCTTGTTTTTGATCGTTCTTGAAACCAGGCACCTCGGCACGCTCCACCACGAGGGTATCATGCCGAGGTCACTTGTTTTAACAAAGAACACTTGGTGCTTGGGGGCTTAAACGTGCTGGCCTTGGTGTAAACTAGTCGTGGCCTCGGATGGAGGTTTTTGACCGTTTTAAGTGAACATCGCCCCTCGGTATAATTATACCGAGGTGCTTACACCGTGAGCCTCCCCCACACTTAGTCGTTTCACTACTGCACTCTCAGTCACGGCCAAGATGAAAATAAGTCGAGGAGTTTAGCTGAGGTTCTCAAGCTTTCACTCGGTAAAAGGTGACCGCGGTATGAATATATCGAGGGTCGATACCGAGGCTATGAATACTCTTTGACTTAATTCATCAGGCCGTGTCTTTTTCAAGCCTTTTCTCACTTTCAGCCTCAAGGCTCATTGTCTAACTCCTGAAACACTTAACAAACCCTTCAAAAAGCTTCAAATAGAAAGAAAAAAGAAAATGGAAAAACGAAATATGTACAAGGATAAGCTTGGGGTGTCTCCCAAGAGCACTTTGTTTAACGTCACTAAGTTTGACTTTTCATACCTTTTCAGGCTGATTCTGGTTCAAGAAGAGGAACTGAGGTAGCTCCCTCTCTTGTTTCTGATGCCAAGTAATGCTTTACCCGCTGACTGTTTACCACAAAACCTTGTCCATCTTTTCCTTTTAACACAACGGCTCCATAAGGCCTTACTTCAAGAATTGTGAACGGACCGGACCACCTATACCTCAGCTTCCCAGGGAATAGCTTAAGTCTTGAGTTGAACAACAGAACTTGGTCCCCTTCTTTAAACTCTCTCTTGTGTATCTTCTTGTCATGGAGCGCCTTGGTCCTTTCCTTGTAAATTTTAGAGCTTTCAAAAGCGTCTAAACGGATCTCTTCAAGCTCATGAAGTTGTAAAACCCTCTTCTCTTGTGCGGTCTTGATGTCAAAGTTCAGAAGTTTTACTGCCCACAAGGCTTTGTATTCCAACTCAACCGGTAAATGGCAGCTTTTTCCATAGAGCAAGTTAAACGGTGAGGTTCCAATGGGGGTTTTGTATGCGGTTCTGTAAGCCCACAAAGCATCATCAAGTTTCTTGCTCCAATCCTTCCTAGATGAGCACACGGTTCTTTCCAAAATCGCCTTTATCTGTCGGTTAGAAACCTCCACTTGGCCGCTGGTTTGCGGATGATAAGGGGTGGTCACCTTGTGCTTTACTCCGTGCTTCTTCAAAAGACTCTCAAGAGTCTTGTTGATGAAATGGCTTCCCCCATCACTGATAACTACCCTTGGGACTCCAAACCGTGGGAAAATGATACTCTTGAAGAGTTTTACCACCACTTTTGAATCGTTGGTTGGAGATGCAACCGCTTCAACCCATTTACTCACATAGTCCACCGCGACAAGGATATACTGATTCCCATACGAGCTTACAAAGGGACCCATGAAGTCAATGCCCCAACAGTCGAAGACTTCTACTTCAAAGATTGGATTTTGGGGCATCTCATTCCTCTTGGATATGTTACCGTGCCTTTGACAAGGTTCACACCTCGAGACTACATCTTGGGCGTCTTTGAACATAGTCGGCCACCAGAAACCGCTTTGTAAAACCTTGGCAACCGTCTTGAATGCACCTAAGTGACCACCATACGATGAACCGTGGCATTCGTGTAGCACAATGTGGATCTCTTCTTCGGCCAAGCATCGCCTATAGAGATGGTCCTTGTTAAGCACGTAAAGATACGGCTCATCCCAATGATATCTCATCACATCTCTAAAGAACTTCTTCCTCTGATAAGTATCAAGATCTGGTGGCTCTAGACCGCAAGACAAGTAGTTCACTAGATCTGCAAACCATGGGAGGCTTCTTTCCCTGATGGTGTTGGCCTCCTCCACTTCTAAGTAGGACCTGACTAGCATGAGGGTTTCCTCAGGTAAAGCATCATCTATGGGGACCTGTTCTTCAATCCTCAGCCTAGAGAGGTGATCTGCGGCTCCGTTTTCAATGCCCTTCTTATTAAGTATCTCCATGTCAAATTCTTGGAGCACTAAGACCCATCTCAACAGCCTTGGCTTAGCGTCCTTCTTAGCCATTAGATACCTCAAGGCCGCGTGATCCGTGTAAACTGTGACCTTCGATCCCACTAGATAACTCCTAAATTTGTCAAATGCAAACACAATGGCAAGCATTTCCTTCTCGGTGGTGGCATACTTTTCTTGAGCCGAGTCCAAGGTGCGGCTTGCATAGTAAATCACATGGAGCTTCTTATCTTTCTTTTGCCCCAAGACAGCTCCCACGGCATAGTCAGATGCATCAGTCATCACTTCGAATTGTAAAGACCAATCGGGAGCTTGTACTATCGGTGCACTGATCAAGGCTTCCTTGATTCTCTTAAACGCTTCCTCACACTCTTCATCAAAGATAAACTCCACTTCTTTACACAATAGCCTCGTCAAGGGTCTAGCTATCTTGGAGAAATCTTTAATAAACCGCCTATAGAACCCTGCGTGCCCAAGGAAGCTTCTTATTCCTTTTACAGAATTCGGAGCTTGTAGGTTCACCATCACCTCGATATTAGCCTTGTCCACCTCAATGCCCTTCTCTGATACCTTGTGTCCCAAGACAATGCCTTCTTGGACCATGAAATGGCACTTCTCCCAGTTCAAGACAAGCCTATGCTCCTCACATCGCTTTAGAACCTAAGATAAATTAGCAAGATATTCGGAGAAAGAGGAGCCGTATACGGAGAAATCATCCATAAACACCTTGACTTTCTCTTCAATTAGATCAGAGAAAATGTGCATCATACATCTTTGAAAAGTGGCCGGTGCATTACACAAACCGAAAGGCATTCTCCTATAAGCATAGGTGCCATAAGGGCAAGTAAATGTCGTTTTCTCTTGATCTCGGGGGTCTATGGGTATTTGAAAGAACCCCGAGTATCCATCAAGAAAACAAAAATAAGGATGATTAGCTAGCCGTTCAAGCATTTGATCAATGAATGGTAAAGGAAAATGATCTTTTCTTGATGCAGAATTCAATTTCCTATAGTCAATGCACATGCGATGGCCGGTTATAGTTCTTTGGGCTATGACTTCATCCTTATCGTTTTTCACCGCCGTGATCCCACGTTTCTTGGGCACAACGTGTACAGGAGATACCCACCGAGAGTCAGAGATTGGATATATTATCCCTGCCTCAAGGAGCTTTAGTATCTCCTTCTTAACCACCTCTTTAAGATTCGGGTTAAGGCGACGTTGGTGCTCAATAGAGGACATAGCTTGGTCCTCTAAGTGGATCCTGTGGGTGCATATATCAGGAGAGATCCCTCTAATGTCAGCTAAGGAATACCCTATGGCTCTCCTGAATTTTCTTATTTCATTAAGCAATGCACGTTCTTCATGTTCAAGCAAGCTATCGTTTATGATCACAAGAAAAGTGGAGTTTAGACCCAAGAACGCATACCTGAGCCCTGTTGGTAGAGGCTTGAGCTCAACAGGGGGTGCATCAGCCTCATTCCAATCGGCATCAAAGCTGCATTGACCCGGAACAGCGTCCTCGGCCTTTTCTTTGTTCTCGCGCGGTTTACCATCGGCCTCGGCACAAGCTGTCACGGCCATGATATCCCGAGGTGTCTCCTCTGTACTCTTGGACCCCTCGCTGTCTAAAATGTCGAGGCCACTCTTCTTAAGCTCTAGAAACCTCGTCTCAGCTCCAAGTTCCTTCTGTTGGTCCAAAAGAAGCTTGTACACCTCGCTTTCATAGTTCAAGTACCCGTGCTCACTTTGTTCCCGTGTCAAGACCACTTGTAACGGGTCCTCTGCGTTTAACTCCTCTAGGAGCTCATCAGCTAGCTCCTCCATAACTTCCACATAGAAAACCTGACCTCCAATGGTCAGTTTCTTCATCATTTCCTTCACGTTGAACTTCATAGTCTCGGAACCGATGTGTAGTTCAATCATACCCCCTCACACATCGATTATGGCTCCTGCTGTTGCTAAGAATGGTCGGCCCAAGATGATGGGATCTAATGGTTCCTCGTCCATCACAAGAACTA
Source organism: Eutrema salsugineum (assembly GCF_000478725.1). NCBI lineage: Eukaryota > Viridiplantae > Streptophyta > Magnoliopsida > Brassicales > Brassicaceae > Eutrema > Eutrema salsugineum. Next base: position 13,490,127 of record NW_006256547.1, on the reverse strand, counting down.
TGAAGTCCGTGGGGATTTCTATCTCACCGATTCTCAAAGGTAAATCCTCAAGCAACCCCACCGGTAGTCTAACCGATCTATCAGCTAATACAAGAGAGATCTTGGCCGGCTTGTAACTTTTGTATCCCAGTCTCTTGGCCACCGTGTAAGGCATTAAGCTCACAGAAGCTCCAAGATCACATAAGCAGTTTGAGAACTTCAAGTGACCTAAAGCACACGGTAAAGTAAAGCTGCCCGGATCGGATAGCTTTCTTGGTATAGATCTTCTTTTTATTATAGCGCTGCACTCATGGCTCAGTATTACCATACCCTGGAGCTCCTTTGTCTTGTTAAGGATCACATCTTTTAGAAACTTTCCAAGCTGAGGTATAGCTAAGAAAGCATCTATGATGGGTAAGGTAAGTTGCGTGTTCCCCAAGTGGTTCTCAAAGACAGCCTTGGCTTTGTCTAGGATTTTCTTTTTGAAACGCCCTGGGAATGGTATCTTGGGTTGGTAAGGTGGTGGTGGAACGTAGGGCTTTTCAAGCTCAGTTATCTTTTCCACCTCTTTTCCTTTGTCTTTAACCGGTTCCTTCTCAAAAACTTCTTCTTTACGCGCATCATCTGAGGCTGTCTCCCCCTCTAATTGCTCATTGGCCTCAATGAGCTTTGTTTTAGGCGTTGGAGCTTGTAATTCTTTACCACTCCTCAATGTTATAGCGTTCACATATTCCTTGGGTTTCGGCTCCAGCTTACCTGGTAAAGCCGGGCCTCGTGATGATGTAGACAGTTGTCGCGTGCTGGCTCTCCACTCTCTGCTGACCCTGTAACAGTTGTTGTAAGATCCCACAGACATCTGTTCCCATCTGATTCTGACCCGTTCCATGAATCTGTTGCTGATTACCCATCGGCTGCGGATTGAACCCTGGCGGATACTTGTGTTGCTGAGGTTGGCTGGTGAAGTTGTTACCCTGAGCCGCTTGATTTTGCTGAGTGTAGCCTTGCGGTTGCCCACTGAACTGTTGCTTGGGCTGAAAGGTATTCTGAAAAGGAGCTTTTTGAGCATAGCTTTGTTGTTGTTATTGAGCAGGGTACACTTGGTCTTGAGGGTTTGCTACATTTGGGTTTCTGTATGAGAGGTTTGGGTTACTGTTGTAGTTGTTAAACCGCTGATACCTCTGCTGATTCCCTATGTATTTCAGCTCCTCTTGAGTTAGACCATCTTCATTAACATTGTCAAAACTTGGCCCTTGCTCATCAAACTCGCCTACAAAGTGTATTGGTTTTTGAGTCGCCATTAAAACCTAGTCAAGCTTGCTCTGAAGCTCTCTGATATCCTTCTTCATACGCTGTTTATCACTAGATCCCTCTGAACGGTTTGCCCTATCAAAATCCTCTCCATACGTGTCATTAGACATGGCCAGGTTTTCTACTAGTTCCATTTCCGCATTGATCTCTTTCCCAAGAAAATTTCCATTTGAAGCTGTATCGAGTTGGTTTCTGATCTTGGGGAGTGCACCTCGGTATAAAGTACTCACTAAACCGTTCCCAAGCCTCACTAAAGCTTTCGTTGTTGTGTTGCGTGAAACTTGAGATCTGATTCCTGAGCTTAGCCGTGCGTGATGTGGAAAAGAACTTTGATAAGAACGCAAGTTTATATTGTTCCCATGTTTGTATAGAACCCCTCGGGAAGTTCTTTTCCCACTGGTGAGCTTTATCACCGAGGCTGAAAGGGAACAAGCGTAGCTTGAAGCTATCTTCCGAAACGCAATTAATCTTTGTTAAGTCGCAAACCCGATCAAACTGATCTAGATGCTCGAGAGGGTCTTCTCCGGCTAGACCGTGAAATTTCGAGTTCTGCACCATATTGAGCAGGGAAGCTTTAATTTCAAAGTTGTTATTCTGAACCGGTAGAGCTTGAATCCCGGCTCTATATTGGTGCGCATTAGCTCGGTCATTTTCCCCAACAAAGACCGGAGGAGGTTGTCTCTGAGCTTGTGGCGGTGGCGGATGAACATGGTGGGCCTGTTGCTCGTTTCTATTCCCTTGTTGTTGGTTTTGCTGAGCAAGCCTCTCGTTTCTTTGAGCCTGTTGTTGGTTAACGTAGGCTTGTTGTTCATTTCTTCCTGCCTACGCCTGATTATCCTGAGCCTGGTGCTCGGCTTCTTGAGCCTGTTGCTCGATCCTTTGCTGTTCTGCCATTCCAAGTCTTTCAAAATGCCGTTCTCTCTCGCGAGCTCCCCTCTCAATCCTGTTGATGTTATTGTCGTATGGTAAAGGCGGTTCTGTGCTACAAGACCTGGTTTTCATGCACCTGAAATCAAAACAAGAACTTGCAAAAGAGTCAGTAAAACAAAAGAAAGTAAAGTCTTGATCTTAAGAACAAATAAGAGAATAATGCTCCCACAAGTTGGCAACGGCGTCAATTGATAACTAAGAGTTTTCACTCTTTAACGAGGTTATCAATACCCCTGTCCTTGTAGTACAAGGGGTTATCAAACCAAACTTGTAGTGGAGACACTAATCTATGTTACTTGTAGTCTTAAGTCAAGATGGAATGATAAGGGTTTTAAGTAAACTATTTAACAAGTAAATAAGCATGTAAATGAAACGAAAGATGAGATTTAAACTAAGTGAAGATGCAAATAACGAGCAAATGATTCGGATGATGATAATATATGATAAAGGCAGAAGCTTTAGACAGGATACTTGACTCGGGTGCTTCCAAGCTAAACTAATGGGTTAATGAATCATTTTATCAAGCGATTTCATTTAACTTTGAACTCAAGGCATGTTAATCTTCTCATGAAAGTATTAAACAACTAAATTGATCCTCTTTCATACCAAAATCCCTTTTGAGAAGCACGAATCAGTCAGCAAAAAGATTCAGTTCAAAAATGTCATTTAAGAGAACAAACTATCACTCTTGCGATGAAAGACTCTTAAACCCTTAACCGAGTGGTTCAGACATTTCTACAAACACTTTCGATGCAAGATATGTCTCAGATCTGAACCTCAAGTGATGTGCTTGGATCCAGCCTAGAGATCTCGTCGGTTAAGGAATGAAACATGCAAGACTAGACACCTAAACCCATTAATCTATCTTGAAAGCACCCTAATCTACCTATCTAAAGCCGCTTAAACGACTACTCACTGATCATAACGAGCTCACTAAGTCCTTTGCAAGACGTGTAGCTAGTCATGATAAGGAGTTTAATGCTGGATGATAAAACGAAATAAAGAAAGAACAAGATTCTGATGCAAAAACGAGATATCGGATTAGATTAATCAAGTTTCACAAAAGAGGCAAGTTCTTAAGGCTAAAAGAAGATAAGAGATAAGATGATTAGGTTTTTGGTCCTAAAATATATTTATAGCAAAGGGAAAGTGTCGCGGGTCAGCCCCGAACAAACCGCGTACTGAGCCGCCTTCTTGGGTTGATGGGTGAGTGCCACGGTGTGTTGGAGAGTGAAGCCGAGGTCTTTATGTCGAGGAGTGCACGTGAGTCAGGATCCAAATGAAGATCTGGTGAAGAACACGTCAAGAACATGCATGAACCCTAGTCTTTGATCCATCTTCACGTGTGTGTTCTTTAGCCGTCTTGTTCTTGGTTCTGGGTTTGTGACAAGGAACCTCGCCATAAAATGTCGAGGGGCTTGGTAGTCGAGGGGTTCGGGAGAACAGAGTCCGGCATGCACGCCGAGGCCATTACACCGAGGTGCACGTTCAACACTTAGTCGTTTCCATCTTCATTTCCTACGTGTGCATGCCTTGATCCCAATACGCCGAGGCATCGGCACAAGGTCTAGTCCAAAATACTCCCAAGATATGAGCCTTGACTTGAGCAATGTCGAGGCAATGATGCCGAGGCCTGAGAAAATTCTTGGCGCGTATCGCAACTCATTTAGGCTCGTATCTACCATATTGCCTTCCGGAGACAGTAACTTTCAACACACGACTCCAATTGCTCTGAGACCAGTTCCGTAGTCAAGATGACTCAATAAGCTCGAACTTTGGTGAAGAAATCGTCGGATCTTGGGAAGTGGAAGGCTTCCTGGATTTCACATCTTTGCGCCGCACTGGATTCACCGGAAAATAAGCTTTTGGACCGATGTGAACTCCGGAGACCTGATCTTTCAAACCATTGATCCGAATTGAGTGATTCCAAACGTTCTGAGAAGGTCTTTCACATATATCAAACTTTGATGAAGACTGGGCAAGCTAGTTCGGACCGGAAAGGCTCCGTCCGACGTGAGCTTTGAAATCCGCTGTTCGGTTCTCGAGTATGCGCAATGCTGGTGCTTCTTCCGGAAGCCGTATCTCTCTCCTCACTGGTCCGAATTGGATGATTCCGACTGTTCCGGAATTTTTGCTTGATTATCTCCAACTTTGATGAAAACCCCGTCAACTGATTCGGACCGGAAGGTTCCCCGGATTGCTGATCTTTCAAACGCACAGGCAAGGGCAGGTTTTAGTCGAGAAAAGCTTCCCGCGGTAAGGAAAATGACCGAGGGCTATGTACCGCGGTAAGCTTTTTAGCCGTAAAATTCCTCTCGCCTCGGCCAAAAACTTAACCCGAGGTAATTTGTACCCGATACTCGTCTTTGGTCGATTTTGGTCGATCGGTAAGGGTTTTGGCCGATAATGAGCGTTTGGTAAGCTTTTTGACCGAGGTTTCTGTCCAGCGGTTTTCACCATTTTTGACCCTTTTCTTCACCGTTTTCTTCTCTGCTCCTCTTCTTAAGCTCCAAATGGTTTCCAAAGCACCTGATAAAGACTTCAAAGCATGCAAAACTCTTTCGGACCTAATGCAAGCCCTAAATCCTATTTTGATGCCTAAAGACTCAATTTACATGGGAAAACACATGATGAGGACTCTAAAATGCACTCTAAATGATGTAAAATATAGACTTATCATTTAGCTACACTTAAACTCTCCTATGAAAATCAGAAAATTGAGACTCTGTTTATGAAAATTCATATTCTGATCTAAAATGACACTATATTGACAAGAGAGAGTTCTGATCTTAGAAATAGGAAGTAGAGACTCCTAAATATGGAAGGAGATGCATCATTTACTTGTTTTCTTATTCCTTTAGCTACACCTATACTCTCCTATGAAAATCAGAAAACTGGGACTCTGTTTAAGAAAAGTCATATTCTGATCCAAAATGGCACTATATTGACAAGAGGGAGTTATGAGCTTACAAATAAGAAGTCGAGACTCCTAAATGTGAAAGGAGATGCATCAATTTACTTGTTTTCTTATTCCTTTAGCTACACTGAAACTCTCCTATAAAAATCAGAAAATTGGGACTTTGTCTAAGAAATGTCAGATTCGGATAAAAAAAAGGGCACTATGTTGACAAGAGGGAGTTCTGAGCTTACAACTAAGAAGTAGAGACTGCTAAATGTGGAAGAAGATGCATCATTTACTTGTTTTCTTATTCCTTTAGCCACACCTATACTCTCCTATGAAAATCAGAAAACTGGGACTCTGTTTAAGAAAAGTCATATTCTGATCCAAAATGGCACTATATTGACAAGAGGGAGTTATGAGCTTACAAATAAGAAGTAGAGACTCCTAAATGTGAAAGGAGATCCATCAATTTATTTGTTTTCTTATTCCTTTAGCTACACTGAAACTCTCCTATAAAAATCAGAAAACTGGGACTTTGTCTAAGAAAAGTCAGATTCGGATAAAAAAAATGGCACTATGTTGACAAGAGGGAGTTCTGAGCTTACAACTAAGAAGTAGAGACTGATAAATGTGGAAGAAGATGCAACATTTACTTGTTTCATTATTCCTTTAGCTACACTTAAACTCTCCTATGAAAATCAGAAAACTTGGACTCTCTCTAAGAAAAGTCACATTCGGATAAAAAATTGGCACTATATTGACAAGAGGGAGTTCTGATCTTACAAATAGGAAGTAGAGACTCCTAAATGTGGAAGTAGATGCATCATTTACTTGCTTTCTTATTCCCAGCTACACCAAAACTCTCCTACGAAAATCAGAAAATTGGGACTCTGTTTAAGAAAAGTCATATTCTGATCCAAAATGGAACTGTATTGACAAGAGGGAGTTCTGATCTTATAAATAGGAAGTAGAGACTCCTAAATATGGAAGGAGATGTATAATTTACTTGTTTTCTTATTCTTTTAGTTACACCCAAACTCTCTTATGAAAATCAGAAAATTGGGACTTTGTTTAAGAAAAGTCATATTCTGATCCAAAATGGCACTATATTGACAAGAGGGAGTTATGAGCTTACAAATAAGAAGTAGAGACTCCTAAATGTGGAAGGAGATGCATCATTACTTTTTTTCTTGTTCCTTTAGCTACACTAAAACTCTCCTATGAAAGTCAGAAAACTGGGACTCTGTTTAAGAAAAGTCATATTCATATCAAAAATGGCGCTATATTGACAAGAGGGACTTCGGAGGTTACAACTAAGAATTAAAGACTTCTAAATGTGGAAGGAGATGCATCATTTACTTGTTTCCTTATTCCTTTAGCTACACTTAGACTCTCTTATGAATATCGGAAAACTGGGACTCTGTCTAAGAAAAGTCAGATTCGGATAAAAAATGGCACTATATTGACAACAGGGAGTTCTGAGCTTACAACTAAGAAGTAGAGACTGATAAATGTGGAAGAAGATGCAACATTTACTTGTTTCATTATTCCTTTAGCTACACTTAAACTCTCCTATGAAAATCAGAAAACTTGGACTCTGTTTAAGAAAAGTCATATTCATATCAAAAATGGCGCTATATTGACAAGAGGGACTTCGGAGGTTACAACTAAGAATTAAAGACTTCTAAATGTGGAAGGAGATGCATCATTTACTTGTTTCCTTATTCCTTTAGCTACACTTAGACTCTCTTATGAATATCGGAAAATTGGGACTCTGTCTATGAATAGTCAGATTCGGATAAAAAATGGCACTATATTGACAAGAGGGAGTTCTGAGCTTACAACTAAGAAGTAGAGACTGCTAAATATGGAAGGAGATGCATCATTTACTTGTTTTCTTATTCCTTTAGCTACACTTAACCTCTCCTATGAAAATCAGAAAACTGATACTCTGTTTATGAAAATTCATATTCTGATCCAAAATGGCACTATATTGACAAGAGAGAGCTCTGATCTTACAAATAGGAAGTAGAGACTCCTAAATATGGAAGGAGATGCATCATTTACTTGTTTTCTTATTCCTTTAGCTACACCTATACTCTTCTATGAAAATAAGAAAACTGGGACTCTGTTTAAGAAAAGTCATATTCTGATCCAAAATGGCACTATATTGACAAGAGGGAGTTTTGAGCTTACAAATAAGAAGTAGAGACTCCTAAATGTGGAATGCATCAATTTACTTATTTTCTTATTCCTTTACCTACACTGAAACTCTCCTATAAAAATCAGAAAACTGGGACTTTGTCTAAGAAAAGTCAGATTCGGATAAAACAAACGGCACTATGTTGACAAGAGGGAGTTCTGAGCTTACAAATACGAAGTAGAGACTGCTAAATGTGAAAGAAGATGCATCATTTACTTGTTTTCTTATTCCTTTAGGTACACTTAAACTCTCCTATGAAAATCAGAAAACTGATACTCTGTTTATGAAAATTCATATTCTGATCCAAAATGGCACTATATTGACAAGAGGGAGTTATGAGCTTACAAATAAGAAGTATAGACTCCTAAATCTGAAAGGAGATGCATCATTAGTTGTTTTCTTATTTCTTTAGCTACACTAAAACTCTCCTATGAAAATCAGAAAACTGGGACTCTGTTTAAGAAAAGTCATATTCAGATTAAAAATGGCGCTATATTGACAAGATGGAGTTCTGAGCTTACAACTAAGAAGTAAAGACTCCTAAATGTGGAAGGAGATGCATCATTTACTTGTTTTCTTATTCCTTTAGCTACACTTAAACTCTCTTATGAAAATCAGAAAATTGAGACTCTGTTTATGAAAATTCATATTCTGATCTAAAATGGCACTATATTGACAAGAGAGTGTTCTGATCTTACAAATAGGAAGTAGAGATTCCGAAATATGGAAGGAGATGCATCATTTACTTGTTTTCTTATTCCTTTAGCTACACCTATACTCTCCTATGAAAATCAGAAAATTCGGACTTTGTTTAAGAAAAGTCATATTCTGATCCAAAATGGCACTATATTGACAAAAGGGAGTTACGAGCTTACAAATAAGAAGTAGAGACTCCTAAATGTGGAAGGAGATGCATCATTACTTTTTTTCTTATTCCTTCAGCTACACTAAAACTCTCCTATGAAATACAGAAAACTAGGACTCTATTTAAGAAAAGTCATATTCATATCAAAAATGGCGCTATATTGACAAGAGGGACTTCGGAGCTTACAACTAAGAATTAAAGACTCCTAAATGTGGAAGGAGATGGATCATTTACATGTTTCCTTATTCCTTTAGCTACACTTAGACTCTCCTATGAATATCGGAAAACTGGGACTCTGTCTAAAAAAAGTCAGATTCGGATAAAATGGCACTATATTGACAAGAGGGAGTTCTGAACTTACAACTAAGAAGTAGAGACTGCTAAATATGGAAGGAGATGCATCATTTACTTGTTTTCTTATTCCTTTAGCTACACTTAACCTCTTCTATGAAAATCAGAAAACTGATACTCTGTTTATGAAAATTCATATTCTGATCCAAAATAGCATTATATTGACAAGAGAGAGTTCTGATCTTACAAATAGGAAGTAGAGACTCCTAAATGTGGATTATCATGAATTATCACGAATTGTTACAAAAGAATTTTGTGGCTATAGGGTCGTTACAAACAGAATTTTGTGGCAATTTCTGATATTTTTGACACGAAATGTCACAACTATATTCTCTGGTAAATTAGCCACGAGTTATCCAGGAAACAATTTGTGGCAGATTTGCCAGAAATTGATACAAAAAATTTGTGGCATATTGTAATGAATAGCCACAAACCCATTTCTAATAAATTTGTCACGAGTAACCATAAATTTGTTTGTCACAAATTATGACAAATTGCAAGAATTAATATGTTGCAAAATTACCAAGGATTACCACCATAAAATGTGTGGCAATTTACCATGAATTACAAGAATATTGTTGTTACAAATTGCTACAATTTGTCATAACACATTAGTGGTAATTTGCCACAGATTTTCATCTATTTTGTGGCAATTAATGTAAATATAGAAAATATTAAAAAAACTTCATTATAGTTATAACAATCACTAATTTAAAAGTATTAATCTAATTAGAACATAATTTATATTACACCAAAAGTAACTAAAGTACTAATAATCTGAAAGCATTATATATTACAATGTCAAAAGTTGTTAAAGATAGTAATATTCCAAAAGACTAAAATTAAACAATATTCTCTTCAGTTCTCTTCAAATATGCCAGGAAGGTTATGGTTTGGTAGATCTCCAAAGTTGACAGGACTGTGTGAAGTGTGAAGAGCTCCGGTAGATGAAGATCCATTTGAACGTGAAGTAGGAGTTAGTGGCATAAGTGTAACAGGATCAATACCATTAATCTGCAACAACACGTTTAAGGCTCTTCTTGAAGCATCATGGCTGTCCTTGTTGTCCTCTATAGACTTCTTCATGTTGCTGAAATTCTCTTTGACACTTGCTTCAATACTAGTAATCCTCTCTTCTAAGGCAATGTTCCGAGCAAAAGCAGTGGCAGGAGACACTTTAGGATCAACGTTAATGAATTGTGATGATCCAGGGCCATAGATATGGCCATTCTTAGTGGTAGCTTTCTGGAAATAAAAATAGAAAGTTTTGACTTAGAACAAAAGCAAATATGTCAACAAAGCTTTCCAAAGAATCACCGTTTAGAAAAGTGAAAAAGCATGAGCAGCCATAAAAAAAAGATAGAGACATTCTCAAGTTTAAAGACTCGATGTACTTTATAAAATCATTGATATCACTAGCAACAAAAAACCTCATTTCTTTTCAATAAAATATTACTACTCAGTTTAAACACCAAAATTATACGTTCATTACTTACCTCCAAGTATGCAGCGGTGAGCAGCTCTGACGACAGTTCAACGGCGGTTTCTATTTCACCAGAATCAGCAGCAGCCCTCTGTGCAGCCAAAGTCTCAGCCTCTTTGATTAACGACTCTGCACGTTTATCAACAAAGGTCCCATCTTTTCGAGTATGGGTCTTCCGGACAAGCTCAGGAATTGATGGTCGAACACCACCAGCTGCGATCGTCTAATAAAGGAAATGGAAGACTCAGAAGTTTGAGTTTTCAAACAAAATGTAAAGTGAATAAAACTTAAACAACATTTACCATCTCATGTTCGATTCTAGCTGTTTTTTTAGCACCGGCAGTGTGGTTATGTGGATTAGCCTTGCGGTTCTTTGAGTTGGTTTTGCACTTATTGGAGAGTTTAGGAGTCTCCCACATCTTGAGCATGAGATACCAATCATCTTGGCTTATGAAATCAGGCTTCAACCCTGCTAACTTCTTCTGGCTCACACGACTTGATATAGAGCCCTTGCAATGGGTTTCCAGGCCGCAAATACTGCATCCTCATGTTCTTTGTCCCAATAATACAGTTGCTGCAAAATTCAATAGTTAAACTCAAGACACAGAATCAAACAAGCAACAAAAACTTCAACACACCATATTACAAGCGACTTCAACATAGTGGAACTACAAAGCAACTAGATAACATACCACAAAACTAGCCCACCACATGTCTTTCTTCTCTTGGGGAACCATCGAGTAATTCCACCATGGTCCCCAAAAATTTGATTTCCAAGTTTTGCAGATGTCTTTAGTGACCTTGGGATGAATATCAAACCTATAACACATAGAAAAAGGTAAACTGATACCATATATATATACTGAATTCTAAAAATATACATACACAGATACAGGGATATTTGTCTACCATAGAGCTCCGTCAAGCCTTTCTGGGTGCAAATGTGGCATGCTAAGTCTCGCAGGTGCATTCATTAATTCAGCTAGGCTTGCAGGGATATATGGCTGTGCAGTAGAACTAACTGACCCAGTTGATCCAGGAGGCGGAGATGTGCTAGGAGTCCGAGAAGCTGGTTGGAAAGAGTAACCGCCACGACGAAGAAGATTCATCATATCTGAAACACTTTAAAAAAAATGGGATGAGATTAATCAAACTTAAGCGAAATCATAAGCAAAAAAATCAGACATCAGCAAGCAGTTATAGATATTTAATCATAACACACCAATGGATGAAACTAGAAATCAGGTTAAATCCAAAGACGAGAATGCAAATATGACACAGCGAATGCAACGGTTACAAAATCAATTGAGAATACAATAGATCTAACTAGAAAGCAGTTGATATCGAGTGAGAGAGAGAGAGAGAGAGAAGCGTTGATACCGGCCGGTGGGGAGGACAGAAAGAGAAAGCGGTGGCGAGGAAAGAAAAAGACGGCGGCGGCGAGGAGAGAAATAGACGGCGGCAGAGAGACAGAGGTGGAGAGGGGTTAAAGAGACTGGAAGAGATGGCGGTGGAGGTATGGTTCACCGGAAAAAAGAATAGAACCGTTCAAGGCAGCGGCGCAGAGAAGAGTTTCAGAGAAAGGGTTTCTAATCTCGTTGGAAAAGAAGAGAAAAAAAGGGCAACTTTAAGAAATTGGAAAATGTAAAAGTGTTGGAGGCAAAATTTTAAGGTTTAGGAGGCATGCTTTTCCATCTGATGGGTGATGCATCTCTCCTTCAGGAGTCACATGCTCAGCGTGCCATCTCATCTGTGATGATGTCGTCTCAGATTGGTACAATCGCTTCAAACGATCTGCAATCGGCAGGTAAAACATTCTCTGTTTGGGTATTCTTTTACCGGTTCCATTATGCGGTTTAAACCGGTCTTTCTTGCAAAACCGACATTGCAACAACTCTCGATCCTCTCCCTTCCAAAAAAGCATACAGAGTTATCTTCGCACACATCAATCTTATGACAAGGCAAACCAAGTGATCGAGTCAACTTTTTCGTCTGGTAGTATGATTCTGGAGCTTTATTTGGCGACGGAATGACATTTTTAAATGTCTGAGATATTTCGTCTAAGCATTCTTCAGATAGATTGAAATTGGTCTTCCAATTCATTATTTTTGATGCAATGTACAATGGAGAAATCCCTTTAGGACATCCTTCGTAAAGAGGTTGATTTGCCACTTCAGATGTTTGAAAAACGTTATCATGGCAATTTGCACTACAAAAAATAAGGTAGTTAATATTCCTTATTTTTAATGTTTATCTAAAAATTAATTTCTAACAATCAAAATTATGACAATAAATTTTTAATTACCAATTTATACAGTATGTTCTTCAGCCCTTTTCAATTAGGTTTAGTTTAACTTGAAACACATTTATTAAGTTTAAATATTAATATGTACAAAATATGTCTATATTTATAAAAGCATATCATTATTTTTAAGACTTGATAATTTACGTTGGATACCTTATTTCTTGTTGTGTCTCATGGTGAATTTCGGAATCATCGGGCATGTGTACATCTTCTTCTGCTTTATAATTTTGATCAACGGGCATTTGAACATTTGGACTATGAATCCAAGTTTCTTGTTCCCCCCCTCAATGACTTGTAGATGCTCCACCATCGTTGTAGCAAATTTCTCCATGATGTGTCCAAAAATAGTAATTCGGCGTAAATCCCTTCAAATACAGGTGTTTTTCAACGGTATCTGCATCACGACGTTTTTGGTTTTTACACTTCAAACACGGACACAATAAATTTCCCCGGTCCTTATAAGATGGTTGATTACGAACGAAAGACAAAAATGTTTGTATTCCTTCAACAAATTTATCTGACACCTTTCGTTGATCTATGTCTAAACGAGAATACATCCATTCTCTCGAATAATAGAACTCAGACATTTCTGTTTCTCTAAAATAATAAAACTCATGAGAGAAACATGTCCATAATGAAAATGAAAATACCAAATGTGACGAACATGTCTATTTATAATCTTTTTTGCCACAAATTGCAACAAATAGTTTTGTAGCATCAAAGAATATATTCTCTGCTATCTGAAATGAAACGATGTAACACCTTTTTGCAGAGCACAGACCATTGCCACAAATAATTTTGTGGCAAATTAGAGGCAAACTTTGGTAATTCGTGGCAAACTGATAAAATATCTTTGCAAGTACATAATTTGATTCGACATATCAGTCGAAATTTTGATACAAATTTGTAATGAAATAATTTTGTGGCAATTGTATTAAATTCCAACGGTATTCGTGTTATGGCAAATTTGACAGAACATCTTTTCTAATAATACGTGGCAAATATTGACAGAAAATTATTTTCTGATAATATGTGGTAATTTTTGTAACAAAATGCCAAGACATGTGTTACTGTGGCAAATTGCCATAAAATTTAACAAAATTTGTAAAAAAAAGTTTTTGTGGTAATTTTGTTATAAATCTGTGGTAAAATACATTTACCACGAAATGATTGTGGCAAAATTCTTGCAATATACACCTATATTCTCCTATGAAAATCAGAAAACTAGAACTCTGTTTAAGAAAAGTCATATTCTGATCCAAAATAGCACTATATTGATAAGAGGGAGTTCTGAGCTTACAACTAAGAAGTAAAGACTCCTAAATGTGGAAAGAGATGCATCATTTACTTGTTTTCTTATTCCTTTAGCTACACTTAATCTCTCCTATGAAAAACAGAAAACTGGGACTCTGTTTAAGAAAAGTCATATTCTGATCCAAATTGGCACTATATTGACAAGAGGAAGTTATGAGCTTACAAATAAGAAGTAGAGACTCCTAAATGTGGAAGGAGATGCATCAATTTACTTGTTTATTATTCCTTTAGCTACACTAAAACTCTCCTATAAAAATCAGAAAACTGGGACTCTAAGAAAAGTCAGATTCGAATAAAAAAATGGCACTATATTGACAAGAGGGTGTTCTGAGCTTACAACTAAGAAGTTGAGACTGCTAAATGTTGAAGGAGATGCATCATTTACTTTTTTTCTTATTCCTTTAGCTACACTTAAACTCTCCTATGAAAATCATAAAACTGAGACTCTGTTTAAGAAAATTCATATTCTGATCCAAAATGGAACTATATTGACAAGAAGGAGTTCTGATCTTACAAATAGGAAGTAGAGACTCCTAAATATGGTAGGAGATGCATAATTTACTTGTTTTCTGATTCTTTTAGTTACACCAGATCTCTCTTATGAAAATCAGAAAATTGGGACTTTGTTTAAGAAAAGTCATATTCTGATCGAAAATGACACTATATTGACAAGAGGGAGTTATGAGCTTACAAATAAGAAGTAGAGATTCCTAAATGTGGAAGGAGATGCATCATTTACTTGTTTTCTTATTCCTTTAGATACACTTAAACTCTCATATGAAAAACAGAAAACTGGGACTCTGTTTAAGAAAAGTCATATTCTGATCCAAATTGACACTATATTGACAAGTGGGAGATATGAGCTTACAAATAAGAAGTAGAGACTCCAAAATGTGGAAGGAGATGCATCAATTTACTTGTTTATTATTCCTTTAGCTACACTAAAACTCTCCTATAAAAATCAGAAAACTGGGACTCTAAGAAAAGTCAGATTCGGATAAAAAAAATGGAACTATATTGACAAGAGGGAGTTCTGATCTTACAAATAGGAATTAGAGACTCCTAAATATGGTAGGAGATGCATAATTTACTTGGTTTCTGATTCTTTTAGTTACACCAAATCTCTCTTATGAAAATCAGAAAATTGGGACTTTGTTTAAGAAAAGTCATATTCTGATCGAAAATGACACTATATTGACAAGAGGGAGTTATGAGCTTACAAATAAGAAGTAGAGATTCCTAAATGTGGAAGGAGATGCATCATTTACTTGTTTTCTTATTCCTTTAGATACACTTAAACTCTCATATAAAAAACAGAAAACTGGGACTCTGTTTAAGAAAAGTCATATTCTGATCCAAATTGACACTATATTGACAAGTGGGAGATATGAGCTTACAAATAAGAAGTAGAGACTCCTAAATGTGGAAGGAGATGCATCAGTACTTGTTTTCTTATTCCTTTAGCTACACTAAAACTCTCCTATGAAAATCAGAAAACTGGGACTCTGTTTAAGAAAAGTCATATTCATATAAAAAAGGCGCTATATTGACAAGAGGGAGTTCTGAGCTTACAACTAAGAAGTAAAGACTCCTAAATGTGGAAGGAGATGCATAAATTACTTGTTTTCTTATTCCTTTAGCTACACTTAAACTCTCATATGAAAACAGAAAAACTGGGACTCTGTTTAAGAAAAGTCATATTCTGATCCAAAATTGACACTATATTGACAAGTGGGAGATATGAGCTTACAAATAAGAAGTAGAGACTCCAAAATGTGGAAGGAGATGCATCAATTTACTTGTTTATTATTCCTTTAGCTACACTAAAACTCTCCTATAAAAATCAGAAAACTGGGACTCTAAGAAAAGTCAGATTCGGATAAAAAAAATTGGCACTATATTGACAAGAGGGTGTTCTGAGCTTACAACTAAGAAGTTGAGACTGCTAAATGTTGAAGGAGATGCATCATTTACTTTTTTTCTTATTCCTTTCGCTACACTTAAACTCTCCTATGAAAATCAGAAAACTGAGACTCTGTTTAAGAAAATCATATTCTGATCCAAAATGGAACTATATTGACAAGAGGGAGTTCTGATCTTACAAATAGGAAGTAGAGACTCCTAAATATGGTAGGAGATGCATAATTTACTTGTTTTCTGATTCTTTTAGTTACACCAAATCTCTCTTATGAAAATCAGAAAATTGGGACTTTGTTTAAGAAAAGTCATATTCTGATCGAAAATGACACTATATTGACAAGAGGGAGTTATGAGCTTACAAATAAGAAGTAGAGACTCCTAAATGTGGAAGGAGATGCATCAATTACTTGTTTTCTTATTCCTTTAGCTACACTTAAACTCTCATATGAAAAACAGAAAACTGGGACTCTGTTTAAGAAAAGTCATATTCTAATCCAAATTGACACTATATTGACAAGTGGGAGATATGAGCTTACAAATAAGAAGTAGAGACTCCATTATGTGGAAGGAGATGCATCAATTTACTTGTTTATTATTCCTTTAGCTACACTAAAACTCTACTATAAAAATCAGAAAACTGGGACTCTAAGAAAAGTCAGATTCGGATAAACAAAATGGAACTATATTGACAAGAGCGAGTTCTGATCTTACAAATAGGAAGTAGAGACTCCTAAATATGGTAGGAGATGCATAATTTACTTGTTTTCTGATTCTTTTAGTTACACTAAATCTCTCTTATGAAAATCAGAAAATTGAGACTTTGTTTAAGAAAAGTCATATTCTGATCGAAAATGACACTATATTGACAAGAGGGAGTTATGAGCTTACAAAATAAGAAGTAGAGACTCCTAAATGTGGAAGGGAGATGCATCATTACTTGTATTCTTATTCCTTTAGCTACACTAAAACTCTCCTATGAAAATCAGAAAACTGGGACTCT
The DNA here is from genome assembly GCF_000478725.1 of Eutrema salsugineum. Classification (NCBI taxonomy): domain Eukaryota; kingdom Viridiplantae; phylum Streptophyta; class Magnoliopsida; order Brassicales; family Brassicaceae; genus Eutrema; species Eutrema salsugineum. Next base: position 13,473,567 of record NW_006256547.1, on the reverse strand, counting down.
ATTTAAGAAAAGTCATATTCATATAAAAAAGGCGCTATATTGACAAGAGGAAGTTCTGAGCTTACAACTAAGAAGTAAAGACTCCTAAATGTGGAAGGAGATGCATCAATTACTTGTTTTCTTATTCCTTTAGCTACACTTAAACTCTCATATCAAAAACAGAAAACTGGGACTCTGTTTAAGAAAAGTCATATTCTGATCCAAATTGACACTATATTGACAAGTGGGAGATATGAGCTTACAAATAAGAAGTAGAGACTCCAAAATGTGGAAGGAGATGCATCAATTTACTTGTTTATTATTCCTTTAGCTACACTAAAACTCTCCTATAAAAATCAGAAAACTGGGACTCTAAGAAAAGTCAGATTCGGATAAAAAAAAATGGCACTATATTGACAAGAGGGTGTTCTGAGCTTACAACTAAGAAGTTGAGACTGCTAAATGCTGACGGAGATGCCATCCATTTACTTTTTTTCTTATTCCCATTAGCTACACTTAAACTCTCCTATGAAAATCAGAAAACTGAGACTCTATTTAAGAAAATCATATTCTGATCCAAAATGGAACTATATTGACAAGAGGGAGTTCTGATCTTACGAATAGGAAGTAGAGACTCCTAAATATGGTAGGAGATGCATAATTTACTTGTTTTCTGATTCTTTTAGTTACTCCGTTATGAAAATCAGAAAATTGGGACTTTGTTTAAGAAAAGTCATATTCCGATCCAAAATGGCACTATATTGACAAGAGGGAGTTATGAGCTTACAAATAAGAAGTAGAGACTCCTAAATGTGGAAGGAGATGCATCATTACTTGTTTTCTTATTCCTTTAACTAAACTAAAACTCTCCTATGAAAATCAGAAAACTTGGACTCTGTCTAAGAAAAGTCATATTCATATAAAAAAAGGCGCTATATTGACAAGAGGGAGTTCTGAGCTTACAACTAAGAAGTAAAGACTGCTAAATGTGGAAAGAGATGCATCATTTACTTTTTTCTTATTCCCTTAGCTACACTTAAATTCTCCTATGAAAATCAGAAAACTGAGACTCTGTTCATGAAAATTCATATTCTGATCTAAAATGGCACTATATTGACAAGAGAGAGTTCTGATCTTACAAATAGGAAGTAGAGACTCCTAAATATGGAAGGAGATGCATAATTTACTTGTTTTCTGATTCTCTTAGTTACACCAAATCTCTCTTACGAAAATCAGAAAATTGGGACTTTGTTTAAGAAAAGTCATATTCTGATCGAAAATGACACTATATTGACAAGAGGGAGTTATGAGCTTACAAATAAGAAGTAGAGACTCCTAAATGTGGAAGGAGATGCATCATTTACTTGTTTTCTTATTCCTTTAGCTACACTTAAACTCTCATATGAAAAACAGAAAACTGGGACTCTGTTTAAGAAAAGTCATATTCTGATCCAAATTGACACTATATTGACAAGTGGGAGATATGAGCTTACAAATAAGAAGTAGAGACTCCAAAATGTGGAAGGAGATGCATCAATTTACTTGTTTATTATTCCTTTAGCTACACTAAAACTCTCCTATAAAAATCAGAAAACTGGGACTCTAAGAAAAGTCAGATTCGGATAAAAAAAATGGCACTATATTGACAAGAGGGTGTTCTGAGCTTACAACTAAGAAGTTGAGACTGCTAAATGTTGAAGGAGATGCATCATTTACTTTTTTTCTTATTCCTTTAGCTACACTTAAACTCTCCTATGAAAATCAGACAACTGAGACTCTGTTTAAGAAAATCATATTCTGATCCAAAATGGAACTATATTGACAAGAGGGAGTTCTGATCTTACAAATAGGAAATAGAGACTCCTAAATATGGTAGGAGATGCATAATTTACTTGTTTTCTGATTCTTTTAGTTACACCAAATCTCTCTTATGAAAATCAGAAAACTGGGACTCTGTTTAAGAAAAGTCATATTGTGATCCAAATTGACACTATATTGACAAGTGGGAGATATGAGCTCACAAATAAGATGTAGAGTCTCCTAAATGTGGAAGGAGACGCATCAGTACTTGTTTTCTTATTCCTTTAGCTACACTAAAACTCTCCTATGAAAATCAGAAAACTGGGACTCTGTTTAAGAAAAGTCATATTCATATAAAAAAGGCGCTATATTGACAAGAGGGAGTTCTGAGCTTACAAATAAGAAGTAAAGACTCCTAAATGTGGAAGGAGATGCATAAATTACTTGTTTTCTTATTCCTTTAGCTACACTTAAACTCTCATATGAAAAACAGAAAACTGGGACTCTGTTTAAGAAAAGTCATATTCTGATCCAAATTGACACTATATTGACAAGTGGGAGATATGAGCTTACAAATAAGAAGTAGAGACTCCAAAATGTGGAAGGAGATGCATCAATTTACTTGTTTATTATTCCTTTAGCTACACTAAAACTTTCCTATAAAAATCAGAAAACTGGGACTCTAAGAAAAGTCAGATTCGGATAAAAAAAATTGGCACTATATTGACAAGAGGGTGTTCTGAGCTTACAACTAAGAAGTTGAGACTGCTAAATGTTGAAGGAGATGCATCATTTACTTTTTTTCTTATTCCTTTAGCTACACTTAAACTCTCCTATGAAAATCAGAAAACTGAGACTCTGTTTAAGAAAATCATATTCTGATCCAAAATGGAACTATATTGACAACAGGGAGTTCTGATCTTACAAATAGGAAGTAGAGACTCCTAAATATGGTAGGAGATGCATAATTTACTTGTTTTCTGATTCTTTTAGTTACACCAAATCTCTCTTATGAAAATCAGAAAATTGGGACTTTGTTTAAGAAAAGTCATATTCTGATCGAAAATGCCACTATATTGACAAGAGGGAGTTATGAGCTTACAAATAAGAAGTAGAGACTCCTAAATGTGGAAGGAGATGCATCATTTACTTGTTTTCTTATTCCTTTAGCTACACTTAAACTCTCATATGAAAAACAGAAAACTGGGACTCTGTTTAAGAAAAGTCATATTCTGATCCAAATTGACACTATATTGACAAGTGGGAGATATGAGCTTACAAATAAGAAGTAGAGACTCCAAAATGTGGAAGGAGATGCATCAATTTACTTGTTTATTATTCCTTTAGCTACACTAAAACTCTCATATGAAAAACAGAAAACTGGGACTCTGTTTAAGAAAAGTCATATTCTGATCCAAATTGACACTATATTGACAAGTGGGAGATATGAGCTTACAAATAAGAAGTAGAGACTCCAAAATGTGGAAGGAGATGCATCAATTTACTTGTTTATTATTCCTTTAGCTACACTAAAACTCTCCTATAAAAATCAGAAAACTGGGACTCTAAGAAAAGTCAGATTCGGATAAAAAAAATGGCACTATATTGACAAGAGGGTGTTCTGAGCTTACAACTAAGAAGTTGAGACTGCTAAATGTTGAAGGAGATGCATCATATACTTTTTTTCTTATTCCTTTAGCTACACTTAAACTCTCCTATGAAAATCAGAAAACTGAGACTCTGTTTAAGAAAATTCATATTCTGATCCAAAATGGAACTATATTGACAAGAGGGAGTTCTGATCTTACAAATAGGAAGTAGAGACTCCTAAATATGGTAGGAGATGCATAATTTACTTGTTTTCTGATTCTTTTAGTTACACCAAATCTCTCTTATGAAAATCAGAAAATTGGGACTTTGTTTAAGAAAAGTCATATTCTGATCGAAAATGACACTATATTGACAAGAGGGAGTTATGAGCTTACAAATAAGAAGTAGAGACTCCTAAATGTGGAAGGAGATGCATCAATTACTTGTTTTGTTATTCCTTTAGCTACACTTAAACTCTCATATGAAAAACAGAAAACTGGGACTCTGTTTAAGAAAAGTCATATTCTGATCCAAATTGACACTATATTGACAAGTGGGAGATATGAGCTTACAAATAAGAAGTAGAGACTCCAAAATGTGGAAGGAGATGCATCAATTTACTTGTTTATCATTCCTTTAGCTACACTAAAACTCTCCTATAAAAATCAGAAAACTTGGACTCTAAGAAAAGTCAGATTCGGATAAAAAAAATGGCACTATATTGACAAGAGGGTGTTCTGAGCTTACAACTAAGAAGTTGAGACTGCTAAATGTGAAGGAGATGCATAATTTACTTGTTTTCTGATTCTTTTAGTTACACCAAATCTCTCTTATGAAAATCAGAAAATTGAGACTTTGTTTAAGAAAAGTCATATTCTGATCGAAAATGACACTATATTGACAAGAGGGAGTTATGAGCTTACAAATAAGAAGTAGAGATTCCTAAATGTGGAAGGAGATGCATCATTTACTTGTTTT
>NW_006256547.1:13456358-13461314 GCF_000478725.1 Eutrema salsugineum | reverse complement strand
GTACAAATAAGAAGTAGAGAGTCCTCAATGTGGAAAGATATGCATCATTTACCTTTTTTCTTATTCCTTTACTTACACCAAAACTCTCCTACGAAAATCAGGAAACTGGGACTCTGTTTAAGAAAAGTTGTATTCTGATCGAAAATGGTACTATATTGACAAGAGGGAGTTTTGAGCTTACAAAGAAGAAGTAGAGAGTCCTAAATGTGGAATGCATCATTTACTTGTTTTCTTATTCCTTTAGCTACACCAAAACTCTCCTACGAAAATCAGAAAACTGGGACTCTGTTTAAGAAAAGTTGTATTCTGATCCAAAATGGTACTATATTGACAAGAGGGAGTTTTGAGCTTACAAAGAAGAAGTAGAGAGTCCTAAATGTGGAAAGAGATACATCATTTACTTGTTTCTTATTCCTTTAGCTACACCAAAACTCTCCTCCAAGAATTAGAAAGCTGGGACTCTGTTTAAGTAAAGTTGTATTCTGATCCAAACTGGTACTATATTGACAAGAGGGAGTTTTGAGCTTACAAAGAAGAAGTAGAGAGTCCTAAATGTGGAAGGATATGCATCATTTACTTGTTTTCTTATTCCTTTAGCTACACCAAAACTCTCCTACGAAAATCAGAAAACTGGGACTCTGTTTAAGAAAAGTTGTATTCTGATCCAAAATGGTACTATATTGACAAGAGGGAGTTTTGAGCTTACAAAGAAGAAGTAGAGAGTCCTAAATGTGGAAGGATATGCATCATTTACTTGTTTTCTTATTCCTTTAGCTACACCAAAACTCTCCTACGAATATCAGAAAACTGGGACTCTGTTTAAGAAAAGTCATATTCTGATACAAAATGGCACTATATTGACAAAAGGGAGTTCTGAGCTTACAAAGAAGAAGTAGAGAGTCCTAAATGTGGAAGGATATGCATCATTTACTTGTTTTCTTATTCCTTTAGCTACACCAAAACTCTCCTACGAATATCAGAAAACTGGGACTCTGTTTAAGAAAAGTCATATTCTGATACAAAATGGCACTATGTTGACAAAAGGGAGTTCTGAGCTTACATAGAAGAAGTAGAGAGTCCTAAATGTGGAAGAGAGATACATCATTTACTTGTTTCTTATTCCTTTAGCTACACCAAAACTCTCCTACCAAAATCAGAAAACTGGGACGCTGTTTAAGAAAAGTCATATTCTGATCCAAAAATGGTACTATATTGACAAGCGGCAGTTATGAGCTTACAAATAATAAGTAGAGAGACCTAAAAGTGGAAAGAGATGCATCATTTACTTGTTTTCGTATTCCTTTAGGTACACAGAAACTCTCCTACGAAAATCAGAAAACTAGGACTCTGTTTAAGTAAAGTTGTATTCTGATCCAAAATGGTACTATATCTACAAGAAGGAGTTTTGAGCTTACAAAGAAGAAGTAGAGAGTCCTAAATGTGGAAGGATAGGCATCATTTACTTGTTTTCTTATTCTTTTGGCTACACCAAAACTCTCCTACGAAAATCAGAAAACTGGGACTCTATTTAAGAAAAGTTGTATTCTGATCCAAAATGGTACTATATTGACAAGAAGGTTTTGCGCTTACAAGGAAGAAGTAGAGAGTCCTAAATGTGGAATGCATCATTTACTTGTTTTCTTATTCCTTTAGCTACACCCAAACTCTCTTACGAAAATCAGAAAACTGGGACTCTGTTTAAGAAAAGTCATATTCTGATCCAAAATGGTACTATATTGACAAGAGGGAGTTTTGAGCTTACAAAGAAGAAGTAGAGAGTCCTAAATGTGGAAGGATATGCATCATTTACTTGTTTTCTTATTCCTTTAGCTACACCAAAACTCTCCTCCGAAAATCAGAAAATTGGGATGCTGTTTAAGAAAAGTCATATTCTGATCCAAAATGGTACTATATTGACAAGCGGCAGTTATGAGCTTACAAATAAGAAGTAGAGAGTCCTAAATGTGGAAAGAGATGCATCATTTACTTGCTTTCTTATTCCTTTAGCTACACCAAAACTCTCCTACGAAAATCAGAAAACTGGGACTGTATTTAAGAAAAGTTGTATTTTGATGCAAAATGGTACTATATTGACAAGAGGGTTTTGAGCTTACAAGGAAGAAGTAGAGAGTCCTAAATGTGGAATGCATCATTTACTTGTTTTCTTATTCTTTTAGCTACACCAAAACTCTCTTAAGAAAATCAGAAAATTGGGACTCTGTTTAAGAAAAGTCATATTCTGATCCAAAATGGTACTATATTGACAAGAGGGAGTTTTGAGCTTACAAAGAAGAAGTAGAGAGTCCTAAATGTGGAAGGATATGCATCATTTACTTGTTTTCTTATTCCTTTAGCTACACCAAAACTCTCCTCCGAAAATCAGAAAACTGGGACTCTGTTTAAGAAAAGTCATATTTTGTTCCAAAATGGTACTATATTGACAAGAGGGAGTTTTGAGCTTACAAAGAAGAAGTAGAGAGTCCTAAATGTGGACGGATATGCATCATTTACTTGTTTCTTATTCCTTTAGCTACACCAAAACTCTCCTACCAAAATCAGAAAACTGGGACGCTGTTTAAGAAAAGTCATATTCTGATCCAAAATGGTACTATATTGACAAGCGGCAGTTATGAGCTTACAAATAAGAAGTAGAGAGACCTAAAAGTGGAAAGAGATGCATCATTTACTTGTTTTCGTATTCCTTTAGGTACACAGAAACTCTCCTACGAAAATCAGAAAACTAGGACTCTGTTTAAGTAAAGTTGTATTCTGATCCAAAATGGTACTATATCTACAAGAGGGAGTTTTGAGCTTACAAAGAAGAAGTAGAGAGTCCTAAATGTGGAAGGATATGCATCATTTACTTGTTTTCTTATTCCTTTAGCTACACCAAAACTCTCCTCCGAGAATCAGAAAGCTGGGACTCTGTTTAAGTAAAGTTGTATTCTGATCCATACTGGTACTATATTGACAAGAGGGAGTTTTGAGCTTACAGAGAAGAAGTAGAGAGTCCTAAATGTGGAAGGATATGCATCATTTACTTGTTTTCTTATTCCTTTAGCTACACCAAAACTCTCCTACGAATATCAGAAAACTGGGACTCTGTTTAAGAAAAGTCATATTCTGATACAAAATGGCACTATATTGACAAAAGGGAGTTCTGAGCTTACAAAGAAGAAGTAGAGAGTCCTAAATGTGGAAAGAGATACATCATTTACTTGTTTCTTATTCCTTTAGGTACACAGAAACTCTCCTACGAAAATCAGAAAACTAGGACTCTGTTTAAGTAAAGTTGTATTCTGATCCAAAATGGTACTATATTGACAAGAAGGAGTTTTGAGCTTACAAAGAAGAAGTAGAGAGTCCTAAATGTGGAAGGATATGCATCATTTACTTGTTTTCTTATTCCTTTAGCTACACCAAAACTCTCCTACGAATATCAGAAAACTGGGACTCTGTTTAAGAAAAGTCATATTCTGATACAAAATGGTACTATATTGACAAGAGGGAGTTTTGAGCTTACAAAGAAGAAGTAGAGAGTCCTAAATGTGGAAGGATATGCATCATTTACTTGTTTTCTTATTCCTTTAGCTACACCAAAACTCTCCTACGAATATCAGAAAACTGGGACTCTGTTTAAGAAAAGTCATATTCTGATACAAAATGGCACTATGTTGACAAAAGGGAGTTCTGAGCTTACATAGAAGAAGTAGAGAGTCCTAAATGTGGAAAGAGATACATCATTTACTTGTTTCTTATTCCTTTAGGTACACAGAAACTCTCATACGAAAATCAGAAAACTAGGACTCTGTTTAAGTAAAGTTGTATTCTGATCCAAAATGGTACTATATCTACAAGAAGGAGTTTTGAGCTTACAAAGAAGAAGTAGAGAGTCCTAAATGTGGAAGGATAGGCATCATTTACTTGTTTTCTTATTCCTTTAGCTACACCAAAACTCTCCTACGAAAATCAGAAAACTGGGACTCTATTTAAGAAAAGTTGTATTCTGATCCAAAATGGTACTATATTGACAAGAAGGTTTTGCGCTTACAAGGAAGAAGTAGAGAGTCCTAAATGTGGAATGCATCATTTACTTGTTTTCTTATTCCTTTAGCTACACCCAAACTCTCTTACGAAAATCAGAAAACTGGGACTCTGTTTAAGAAAAGTCATATTCTGATCCAAAATGGTACTATATTGACAAGAGGGAGTTTTGAGCTTACAAAGAAGAAGTAGAGAGTCCTAAATGTGGAAGGATATGCATCATTTACTTGTTTTCTTATTCCTTTAGCTACACCAAAACTCTCCTCCGAAAATCAGAAAATTGGGATGCTGTTTAAGAAAAGTCATATTCTGATCCAAAATGGTACTATATTGACAAGCGGCAGTTATGAGCTTACAAATAAGAAGTAGAGAGTCCTAAATGTGGAAAGAGATGCATCATTTACTTGCTTTCTTATTCCTTTAGCTACACCAAAACTCTCCTACGAAAATCAGAAAACTGGGACTGTATTTAAGAAAAGTTGTATTTTGATCCAAAATGGTACTATATTGACAAGAGGGTTTTGAGCTTACAAGGAAGAAGTAGAGAGTCCTAAATGTGGAATGCATCATTTACTTGTTTTCTTATTCTTTTAGCTACACCAAAACTCTCCTCGAGATCAGAAAGCTGGGACTCTGTGTTTAAGAAAAGTCATATTCTGATCCAAAATGGTACTATATTGACAAGAGGGAGTTTTGAGCTTACAAAGAAGAAGAGAGAGTCCTAAATGTGGAAGGATATGCATCATTTACTTGTTTTCTTATTCCTTTAGCTACACCAAAACTCTCCTCCGAAAATCAGAAAACTGGGACTCTGTTTAAGAAAAGTCATATTTTGATCCAAAATGGTACTATATTGACAAGAGGGAGTTTTGTAGCTTACGAAAGAAGAAGTAGAGAGTCCTAAATGTGGAA
>NW_006256547.1:13453797-13454873 GCF_000478725.1 Eutrema salsugineum | reverse complement strand
CATTTACTTGTTTTTGTATTCCTTTAGGTACACAGAAAACTGTCCTACGAAAATCAGAAAAATAGGACTCTGTTTAAGTAAAGTTGTATTCTGATCCAAACTGGTACTATATTGACAAGAAGGAGTTTTGAGCTTACAAAGAAGAAGTAGAGAGTCCTAAATGTGGAAGGATATGCATCATTTACTTGTTTTCTTATTCCTTTAGCTACACCAAAACTCTCATACGAATATCAGAAAAATGGGACTCTGTTTAAGAAAAGTCATATTCTGATACAAAATGGCACTATATTGACAAAAGGGAGTTCTGAGCTTACAAAGAAGAAGTAGAGAGTCCTAAATGTGGAAAGAGATACATCATTTACTTGTTTCTTATTCCTTTAGCTACAACAAAACTCTCCTACCAAAATCAGAAAACTGGGACGCTGTTTAAGAAAAGTCATATTCTGATCCAAAATGGTACTATATTGACAAGCGGAAGTTATGAGCTTACAAATAAGAAGTAGAGAGACCTAAAAGTGGAAAGAGATGCATCATTTACTTGTTTTCGTATTCCTTTAGGTACACAGAAACTCTCCTACGAAAATCAGAGAACTAGGACGCTGTTTAAGTAAAGTTGTATTCTGATCCAAACTGGTACTATATTGACAAGAGGGAGTTTTGAGCTTACAAAGAAGAAGTAGAGAGTCCTAAATGTGGAAGGATATGCATCATTTACTTGTTTTCTTATTCCTTTAGCTACACCAAAACTCTCCTCCGAAAATCACAAAACTGGGACTCTGTTAAAGTAAAGTTGTATTCTGATCCAAACTGGTACTATATTGACAAGAGGGAGTTTTGAGCTTACAAAGAAGAAGTAGAGAGTCCTAAATGTGGAAGGATATGCATCATTTACTTGTTTTCTTATTCCTTTAGCTACACCAAAACTCTCCTCCGAAAATCAGAAAATTGGGACTCTGTTTAAGAAAAGTCATATTTCTGATCCAAAATGGTACTATATTGACAAGAGGGAGTTTTGAGCTTAACAAAGAAGAAGTAGAGAGTCCTAAATGTGGAAAGGATATGCATCATTTACTTGT